>NC_142243.1:53195576-53200576 GCF_052056855.1 Sturnus vulgaris | reverse complement strand
GGTTAGGGTTAGCGTTTGGGTTAGGGTTAGGCTTAGGGTTAGGGTTAGGGTTAGGGTTAGGGTTAGGTTAGGGTTAGCGTTTGGGTTGGGGCTGGGGTTAGGATTAAGGTTTAGATTTAGGATTCGGGTTACTATTACGATTACTCTTACGGTTAAGGTTTGGACAAGTGTTACGGTTAGGGTTAGGGTTAGGGTTAGAGTTAGGGTTAGGGTTACGCTTTGGTTTTGCATTAGGTTTAGGGTTAGGGTTAGGGTTAGTGTTAGGGTTAGGGTTAGGGTTAAGGTTAGGGTTAGGGTGAGGTTAGGGTTAGGGTTAGGGTTAGGGTTAGGGTTAGGGTTAGGGTTAGGGTTAGGGTTAGGGTTAGGGTTAGGGTTAGGGTTAGGGTTAGGGTTAGGGTTAGGGTTAGGGTTAGGTTTAGGGTTAGGGTTAGGGTTAGGGTGAGGTTTGGGTTAGGGTTAGGTTTATGGTTAGCGTTAGGGTTAGGGTTAAGGTCAGTGTTAGGGTTAGGGTTAGGTTTAGGGTTAGAGTAAGGATTCAGCTTATGCTTATGCTTAGGCCTTTTTTTATCGTATGCATAGCGTTTCTCGAAGGGATATTGTTAGGGTTAGAGTACGGTTAGGGTTAGGGTTAGGGTTAGGGTTACGGTTAGGGTTAGGTTTAGGGTTAGGGTGACGTTAGGGTTAGGGTTAGGGTTAGGGTTAGGGTTAGGGTTAGGGTTAGGGTTAGGGTTAGGTTAGGGTTAGCGTTTGGGTTAGGGTTAGGGTTAGGCTTAAGGTTTAGATTTAGGATTCGGGTTACTGTTACGATTACTCTTACGGTTACGGTTTGGACAAGTGTTACGGTTAGGGTTACGGTTAGGGTTAGGGTTAGGGTTAGGGTTAGGGTTATGCTTTGGTTTTGGATTAGGATTAGGGTTAGGGTTAGGGTTAAGGTCAGTCTTAGGGTTAGGGTTAGGTTTAGGGTTAGAGTAAGGATTCAGCTTATGCTTATGCTTAGGCCTTTTTTTATCGTATGCATAGCGTTTCTCGTAGGGATATTGTTAGGATTAGAGTTCGGTTAGGGTTTGGGTTAGGGTTAGGGTTAGGGTTAGGGTTAGGGTTAGGGTTAGGGTTAGGGTTAGGGTTAGGGTTAGGGTGAGGTTAGGGTTAGGGTTAGGGTTAGGGTTAGGGTTAGGGTTAGGGTTAGGGTTAGGGTTAGGGATAAGGAAAGGCTTAGCGTTAGGGTTAGGGTTAGGATTTAGATTTAGCATTCGGGTTACTGTTACGATTACGCTTACGGTTACGGTTTGGACAAGTGTTGGGTTAGGGTTAGGGTTAGGGTTAGGGTTAGGGTTAGGGTTAGGGTTAGGGTTAGGGTTAGGGTTAGAGTTAGTATTGCATTGAGAGTTACGTTTATGTTTAGGGTTAGGGTTTGTGTTCCTGTTATGATTACCTTTTGTGTTATGCTATGGGTCGTGGTTTTGTTAAGAGTTACGTTTAGGTTTAGGCTTAAGTATAGGGCTAGTGTTAGCATTAGGTTTAGGGTTAGGTTGAATGTTAGGGTTACGCTTTGCACAAGGTTTCGACTTTGATTTAGGATTAGATATTGGGTTAGGGTTACGGTTAGGATTAGTGTTAGGGTTAGGTTTGGGGTTAGGGTTAGGGTTAGCGTTAGGGTTAGGTGTTTTGGTAATATTAGGGTTAGTGTTAGGGATAGGGTAAGGCTTAGGGTTAGGGTTAGGGTTAGGTTTTGGGTTAGGGTTAGGCTTAGGGTTAGGGTTAGGTTTAGGGTTAGGGTTAGCGTTTGGGTTAGGGTTAGGCTTAGGGTTAGGGTTAGGGTTAGGGTTAGGTTAGGGTTAGCGTTTGGGTTAGGGTTAGGGTTAGGCTTAAGGTTTAGATTTAGGATTCGGGTTACTGTAACGATTACTCTTACAGTTACGGTTTGGACAAGTGTTACGGTTAGGGTTAGGGTTAGGGTTAGGGTTAGGGTTAGGGTTAGGGTTAGGGATAAGGAAAGGCTTAGCGTTAGGGTTAGGGTTAGGGTTAGGATTTAGATTTAGCATTCGGGTTACTGTTACGATTACGCTTACGGTTACGGTTTGGACAAGTGTTGGGTTAGGGTTAGGGTTAGGGTTAGGGTTAGGGTTAGGGTTAGGGTTAGGGTTAGGGTTAGGGTTAGGGTTAGGTTAGGGTTAGGGTTAGGTTAGGGTTAGCGTTTGGGTTAGGGTTAGGGTTAGCCTTAAGGTTTAGATTTAGGATTCGGGTTACTATTACGATTACTCTTACGGTTAAGGTTTGGACAAGTGTTACGTTTAGGGTTAGGATTAGGGTTAGGGTTAGGGTTAGGGTTAGAGTTAGGGTTAGGTTTAGGGTTAGGGTTACGGTTACATTTTAGGGTTAATGTTAGGGTTAGGTTTAGAGTTAAGGTTAGGGTTAAGGTTACGGTTAGTTAGGTTTAGGGTTAGGGTTAGGGTTAGGGTTAGGGTTAGGATTAGGGTTTGGGTCAGGGTTAGGGTTAGAGTTAGTATTGCATTGAGAGTTACGTTTATGTTTAGGGTTAGGGTTTTGTTCCTGTTATGATTACGTTTAGTGTTATGCTATGGGTCGTGGTTTTGTTAAGAGTTACATTTAGGTTTAGGCATAAGTATAGGGCTAGTGTTAGCATTAGGTTTAGGGTTAGGTTGAATGTTAGGGTTACGCTTTGCACAAGGATTCGACTTTGATTTAGGATTAGATATTGGGTTAGGGTTACGGTTAGGATTAGGGTTAGGGTTAGGTTTGGGGTTAGGGTTCGGGTTAGCGTTAGGGTTAGGTGTTTTGGTAATATTAGGGTTAGGGTTAGGGATAGGGTAAGGCTTAGGGTTAGGGTTAGGGTTAGGGTTAGGTTTTGGGTTAGGGTTAGGCTTAGGGTTAGGGTTAGGGTTAGCGTTAGGGTTAGGTGTTTTGGTAATATTAGGGTTAGGGTTAGGGATAGGGTAAGGCTTAGGGTTAGGGTTAGGGTTAGGGTTAGGTTTTGGGTTAGGGTTAGGGTTAGGGTTAGGGTTAGGGTTAGGGTTAGGGTTAGCGTTTGGGTTAGGGTTAGGCTTAGGGTTAGGGTTAGGGTTAGGGTTAGGGTTAGGTTAGGGTTAGCGTTTGGGTTAGGGTTACGGTTAGGCTTAAGGTTTAGATTTAGGATTCGGGTTACTATTACGATTACTCTTACGGTTAAGGTTTGGACAAGTGTTACGGTTAGGGTTAGGGTTAGGGTTAGAGTTAGGGTTAGGGTTACGCTTTGGTTTTGCATTAGGTTTAGGGTTAGGGTTAGGGTTAGTGTTAGGGTTAGGGTTAGGGTTAAGGTTAGGGTTAGGGTGAGGTTAGGGTTAGGGTTAGGGTTAGGGTTAGGGTTAGGGTTAGGGTTAGGGTTAGGGTTAGGGTTAGGGTTAGGGTTAGGGTTAGGGTTAGGGTTAGGTTTAGGGTTAGGGTTAGGGTTAGGGTGAGGTTTGGGTTAGGGTTAGGTTTATGGTTAGCGTTAGGGTTAGGGTTAAGGTCAGTGTTAGGGTTAGGGTTAGGTTTAGGGTTAGAGTAAGGATTCAGCTTATGCTTATGCTTAGGCCTTTTTTTATCGTATGCATAGCGTTTCTCGTAGGGATATTGTTAGGGTTAGAGTTCGGTTAGGGTTTGGGTTAGGTTTAGGGTTAGGGTTAGGGTTAGTGTTAGGGTTAGGGTTAGGGTTAGGGTTAGGGTGAGGTTAGGGTTAGGGTAGGGGTTAGGGATAAGGAAAGGCTTAGCGTTAGGGTTAGGGTTAGGGTTAGGGTTAGGGTTAGGGTTAGGGTTAGGGTTAGGGTTAGGGTTAGGGTTAGAGTTAGGGTTTGGTTTAGGGTTAGGGTTACGGTTACATTTTAGGGTTAGTGTTAGGGTTACGTTTAGAGTTAGGGTTAGGGTTATGGTTACGGTTAGTTAGGTTTAGGGTTAGGGTTAGGGTTAGGGTTAGGGTTAGGGTTAGGGTTAGGGTTAGGGTTAGGGTTAGGGTTAGGGTTAGGGTTAGGGTTAGTATTGCATTGAGAGTTACGTTTATGTTTAGGGTTAGGGTTGGTGTTCCTGTTATGATTACGTTTAGTGTTATGCTACGGGTCGTGGTTTTGTTAAGAGTTACATTTAGGTTTAGGCTTAAGTATAGGGCTAGTGTTAGCATTAGGTTTAGGGTTAGGTTGAATGTTAGGGTTACGCTTTGCACAAGGTTTCGACTTTGATTTAGGATTAGATATTGGGTTAGGGTTACGGTTAGGATTAGGGTTAGGGTTAGGTTTGGGGTTAGGGTTCGGGTTAGCGTTAGGGTTAGGTGTTTTGGTAATATTAGGGTTAGGGTTAGGGTTAGGGATAGGGTAAGGCTTAGCGTTAGGCTTAGGGTTAGGGTTAGGTTTTGGATTAGGATTAGGGTTAGGGTTAGGGTTAGGTTAGGGTTATCGTTTGGGTTAGGGTTAGGGTTAGGGTTAGGGTTAGGTTAGGGTTAGCGTTTGGGTTAGGGTTAGGGTTAGGCTTAAGGTTTAGATTTAGGATTCGGGTTACTGTTACGATTACTCTTACGGTTACGGTTTGGACAAGTGTTACGGTTAGGGTTACGGTTAGGGTTAGGGTTAGGGTTAGGGTTAGGGTTAGGGTTAAGGTCAGTGTTAGGGTTAGGGTTAGGTTTAGGGTTAGAGTAAGGATTCAGCTTATGCTTATGCTTAGGCCTTTTTTTATCGTATGCATAGCGTTTCTCGTAGGGATATTGTTAGGATTAGAGTTCGGTTAGGGTTTGGGTTAGGGTTAGGGTTAGGGTTAGGGTTAGGGTTAGGGTTAGGGTTAGGGTTAGGGTTAGGGTGAGGTTAGGGTTAGGGTTAGGGTTAGGGTTAGGGTTAGGGTTAGGGTTAGGGATAAGGAAAGGCTTAGCGTTAGGGTTAGGGTTAGGGTTAGGATTTAGATTTAGCATTCGGGTTACTGTTACGATTACGCTTACGGTTACGGTTTGGACAAGTGTTGGGTTAGGGTTAGGGTTAGGGTTA
>NC_142243.1:52943076-52945576 GCF_052056855.1 Sturnus vulgaris | reverse complement strand
AGCGTTTCTCGTAGGGATATTGCTAGGGTTAGAGTTCAGTTAGGGTTTGGGTTAGGGTTAGGGTTAGGGTTAGGGTTAGGGTTAGGGTTAGGGTGAGGTTAGGGTTAGGGTTAGGGTTAGGGTTAGGGTTAGGGTTAGGGTTAGGGTTAGGGTTAGGGTTAGGGTTAGGGTTAGGGTTCGGGTTAGGGTTAGGGATAAGGAAAGGCTTAGCGTTAGGGTTAGGGTTAGGGTTAGGATTTAGATTTAGCATTCGGGTTACTGTTACTATTACGCTTTCGGTTACGGTTTGGACTAGTGTTGGCTTAGGGTTAGGGTTAGGGTTAGGGTTAGGGTTAGGGTTAGGTTTAGGGTTAGGGTTACGGTTAGGGTTAGGGTTAGGGTTAGGGTTAGGGTTAGGGTTAGGGTTAGGGTTAGGGTTAGGGTTAGGGTTAGGTTTAGGGTTAGGGTTAGGGTTAGGGTTAGGGTTAGAGTTAGGGTTGGGGTTAAGGTTACGGTTAGTTAGGTTTAGGGTTAGGGTTAGGGTCAGGATTAGGGTTAGGGTTAGGGTTAGGGTTAGAGTTAGTATTGCATTGAGAGTTACGTTTATGTTTAGGGTTAGGGTTTTGTTCCTGTTATGATTACGTTTAGTGTTATGCTATGGGTCGTGGTTTTGTTAAGAGTTACATTTAGGTTTAGGCTTAAGTATAGGGCTAGTGTTAGCATTAGGTTTAGGGTTAGGTTGAATGTTAGGGTTACGCTTTGCACAAGGTTTCGAATTTGATTTAGGATTAGATATTGGGTTAGGGTTACGGTTAGGATTAGGGTTAGGGTTAGGTTTGGGGTTAGGGTTAGGGTTAGCGTTAGGGTTAGGTGTTTTGGTAATATTAGGGTTAGGGTTAGGGATAGGGTAAGGCTTAGGGTTAGGGTTAGGGTTAGGGTTAGCGTTAGGTTTTGGGTTAGGGTTAGGGTTAGGGTTAGGGTTAGGTTTAGGGTTAGGGTTAGCGTTTGGGTTAGGGTTAGGCTTAGGGTTAGGGTTAGGGTTAGGGTTAGGGTTAGGTTAGGGTTAGCGTTTGGGTTAGGGTTAGGGTTAGGGTTAGGTTTAGGGTTAGAGTTAGGGTTAGGGTTAGGGTTAGGGTTAGGGTTAGGGTTACGGTTAGGGTTAGGGTTACGGTTAGGGTTAGGGTTAGGGTTAGGTTTAGGGTTAGAGTTAGGGTTAGGGTTAGGGTTAGGGTTAGGGTTAGGGTTACGGTTAGGGTTAGGGTTACGGTTAGGGTTAGGGTTAGGTTTTGGTATAGGGTTAGGGATAAATTAGGGTTAGTGTTAGTTTTAATGGTTAGGGTTAGGCTTAGTGTTAGTGTTAGGTTTAGGGTTAGGGTTACGGTTACATTTTAGGGTTAGTGTTAGGGTTAGGTTTAGAGTTAGGGTTAGGGTTAAGGTTACGGTTAGTTTGGTTTAGGGTTAGGGTTAGGGTTAGGGTTAGGGTTAGGGTTACAGTTAGTATTGCATTGGGAGTTACGTTTATGTTTAGGGTTAGGGTTTGTGTTCCTGTTATGATTACGTTTAGTGTTATGCTATGGGTCGTGGTTTTGTTAAGAGTTACGTTTAGGTTTAGGCTTAAGTATAGGGCTAGTGTTAGCATTAGGTTTAGGGTTAGGTTGAATGTTAGGGTTACACTTTGCACAAGGTTTCGACTTTGATTTAGGATTAGATATTGGGTTAGGGTTACGGTTAGGATTAGGGTTAGGGTTAGGTTTGGGGTTAGGGTTAGGGTTAGCGTTAGGGTTAGGTGTTTTGGTAATATTAGGGTTTGGGTTAGGGTTAGGGATAGGGTAAGGCTTAGCGTTAGGCTTAGGGTTAGGGTTAGGTTTTGGATTAGGATTAGGTTTAGGGTTAGGGTTAGGTTAGGGTTAGCGTTTGGGTTAGGGTTAGGCTTAGGGTTAGGGTTAGGGTTAGGTTAGGGTTAGCGTTTGGGTTAGAGTTAGGGTTAGACTTAAGGTTTAGATTTAGGATTCGGGTTACTGTTACGATTACTCTTACGGTTACGGTTTGGACAAGTGTTACGGTTAGGGTTAGGGTTAGGGTTAGGGTTAGGGTTAGGGTTAGGGTTAGGGTTAGGGTTAGGGTTATGCTTTGGTTTTGGATTAGGATTAGGGTTAGGGTTAGGGTTAAGGTCAGTGTTAGGGTTAGGGTTAGGTTTAGGGTTAGAGTAAGGATTCAGCTTATGCTTATTCTTAGGCCTTTTTTTATCGTATGCATAGCGTTTCTCGTAGGGATATTGCTAGGGTTAGAGTTCGGTTAGGGTTTGGGTTAGGGTTAGGGTTAGGGTTAGGGTTAGGGTTAGGGTGAGGTTAGGGTTAGGGTTAGGGTTAGGGTTAGGATTAGGGTTAGGGTTAGGGTTAGGGTTAGGGTTAGGGTTAGGGTTAGGGTTAGGGTTAGGGTTAGGGTTAGGGTTAGGGTTAGGGTTCGGGTTAGGGTTAGGGATAAGGAAAGGCTTAGCGTTAGGGTTAGGGTTAGGGTTAGG
>NC_142243.1:52910576-52915576 GCF_052056855.1 Sturnus vulgaris | reverse complement strand
GGGTTAGGGTTACGGTCAGTGTTAGGGTTAGGGTTAGGTTTAGGGTTAGAGTAAGGATTCAGCTTATGCTTATTCTTAGGCCTTATTTTATCGTATGCATAGCGTTTATCGTAGGTATATTGTTAGGGTTAGAGTTCGGTTAGGGTTTGGGTTAGGGTTAGGGTTAGGGTTAGGGTTAGGGTTAGGGTGAGGTTACATTTTAGGGTTAGTGTTAGGGTTAGGTTTAGCGTTAGGGTTAGGGTTAAGGTTACGGTTAGTTAGGGTTAGGGTTAGGGTTAGGGTTAGGGTTAGGGTTAGGGTTAGGGTTAGGGTTAGGGTTAGGGTTAGGGTTAGGGTTAGGATTAGGGTTAGGGTTAGGGTTAGGCTTTGGTTTTGGATTAGGTTTAGGGTTAGGGTTAGGGTTAGGGTTAGGTGTTTTGGTAATATTAGGGTTTGGGTTAGGGTTAGGGATAGGGTAAGGCTTAGCGTTAGGCTTAGGGTTAGGGTTAGGTTTTGGATTAGGATTAGGTTTAGGGTTAGGGTTAGGTTAGGGTTAGCTTTTGGGTTAGGGTTAGGGTTAGGCTTAGGGTTAGGGTTAGGGTTAGGTTAGGGTTAGCGTTTGGGTTAGAGTTAGGGTTAGGTTTAGGGTTAGGGTTAGGGTTAGGATTAGGGTTAGGGTTAGGGTTATGCTTTGGTTTTGGATTAGGTTTAGGGTTAGGGTTAGGGTTAGGGTTAGGTGTTTTGGTAATATTAGGGTTTGGGTTAGGGTTAGGGTTAGGGTGAGGTTAGGGTTAGGGTTAGGGTTAGGGTTAGGGTTAGGGTTAGGGTTAGGGTTAGGGTTAGGGTTAGGGTTAGGGTTACGGTTACATTTTAGGGTTAGTGTTAGGGTTAGGTTTAGAGTTAGGGTTAGGGTTAAGGTTACGGTTAGTTAGGTTTAGGGTTAGGGTTAGGGTCAGGATTAGGGTTAGGGTTAGAGTTAGTATTGCATTGAGAGTTACGTTTATGTTTAGGGTTAGGGTTTTGTTCCTGTTATGATTACGTTTAGTGTTATGCTATGGGTCGTGGTTTTGTTAAGAGTTACGTTTAGGTTTAGGCTTAAGTATAGGGCTAGTGTTAGCATTAGGTTTAGGGTTAGGTTGAATGTTAGGGTTACGCTTTGCACAAGGTTTCGACTTTGATTTAGGATTAGATATTGGGTTAGGGTTACGGTTAGGATTAGGGTTAGGGTTAGGTTTGGGGTTAGGGTTAGGGTTAGCGTTAGGCTTAGGTGTTTTGGTAATATTAGGGTTAGGGTTAGGGATAGGGTAAGGCTTAGGGTTAGGTTTAGGGTTAGGGTTAGGTTTTGGATTAGGATTAGGTTTAGGGTTAGGGTTAGGTTAGGGTTAGCGTTTGGGTTAGGGTTAGGCTTAGGGTTAGGGTTAGGGTTAGGTTAGGGTTAGCGTTTGGGTTAGAGTTAGGGTTAGACTTAAGGTTTAGATTTAGGATTCGGGTTACTGTTACGATTACTCTTACGGTTACGGTTTGGACAAGAGTTACGGTTAGGGTTAGGGTTAGGGTTAGGGTTAGGGTTAGGGTTAGGGTTAGGGTTAGGGTTAGGGTTAGGGTTAGGGTTAGGGTTAGGGTTAGAGTTAGGGTTAGGGTTAGGGTTAGGATTACGGTTACATTTTAGGGTTAGTGTTAGGGTTAGGTTTAGCGTTAGGGTTAGGGTTAAGGTTACGGTTAGTTAGGGTTAGGGTTAGGGTTAGGGTTAGGGTTAGGGTTAGGGTTAGGGTTAGGGTTAGGGTTAGGATTAGGGTTAGGGTTAGGGTTATGCTTTGGTTTTGGATTAGGTTTAGGGTTAGGGTTAGGGTTAGGGTTAGGTGTTTTGGTAATATTAGGGTTTGGGTTAGGGTTAGGGATAGGGTAAGGCTTAGCGTTAGGCTTAGGGTTAGGGTTAGGTTTTGGATTAGGATTAGGTTTAGGGTTAGGGTTAGGTTAGGGTTAGCTTTTGGGTTAGGGTTAGGGTTAGGCTTAGGGTTAGGGTTAGGGTTAGGTTAGGGTTAGCGTTTGGGTTAGAGTTAGGGTTAGGGTTAGGGTTAGGGTTAGGGTTAGGATTAGGGTTAGGGTTAGGGTTATGCTTTGGTTTTGGATTAGGTTTAGGGTTAGGGTTAGGGTTAGGGTTAGGTGTTTTGGTAATATTAGGGTTTGGGTTAGGGTTAGGGTTAGGGTGAGGTTAGGGTTAGGGTTAGGGTTAGGGTTAGGGTTAGGGTTAGGGTTAGGGTTAGGGTTAGGGTTAGGGTTAGGGTTAGGGTTACGGTTACATTTTAGGGTTAGTGTTAGGGTTAGGTTTAGAGTTAGGGTTAGGGTTAAGGTTACGGTTAGTTAGGTTTAGGGTTAGGGTTAGGGTCAGGATTAGGGTTAGGGTTAGAGTTAGTATTGCATTGAGAGTTACGTTTATGTTTAGGGTTAGGGTTTTGTTCCTGTTATGATTACGTTTAGTGTTATGCTATGGGTCGTGGTTTTGTTAAGAGTTACGTTTAGGTTTAGGCTTAAGTATAGGGCTAGTGTTAGCATTAGGTTTAGGGTTAGGTTGAATGTTAGGGTTACGCTTTGCACAAGGTTTCGACTTTGATTTAGGATTAGATATTGGGTTAGGGTTACGGTTAGGATTAGGGTTAGGGTTAGGTTTGGGGTTAGGGTTAGGGTTAGCGTTAGGCTTAGGTGTTTTGGTAATATTAGGGTTAGGGTTAGGGATAGGGTAAGGCTTAGGGTTAGGGTTAGGGTTAGGGTTAGGTTTTGGATTAGGATTAGGTTTAGGGTTAGGGTTAGGTTAGGGTTAGCGTTTGGGTTAGGGTTAGGCTTAGGGTTAGGGTTAGGGTTAGGTTAGGGTTAGCGTTTGGGTTAGAGTTAGGGTTAGACTTAAGGTTTAGATTTAGGATTCGGGTTACTGTTACGATTACTCTTACGGTTACGGTTTGGACAAGAGTTACGGTTAGGGTTAGGGTTAGGGTTAGGGTTAGGGTTAGGGTTAGGGTTAGGGTTAGGGTTAGGGTTAGGGTTAGGGTTAGGGTTAGGGTTAGGGTTAGAGTTAGGGTTAGGGTTAGGGTTAGGATTACGGTTACATTTTAGGGTTAGTGTTAGGGTTAGGTTTAGCGTTAGGGTTAGGGTTAAGGTTACGGTTAGTTAGGGTTAGGGTTAGGGTTAGGGTTAGGGTTAGGGTTAGGGTTAGGGTTAGGGTTAGGGTTAGGGTTAGGATTAGGGTTAGGGTTAGGGTTATGCTTTGGTTTTGGATTAGGTTTAGGGTTAGGGTTAGGGTTAGGGTTAGGTGTTTTGGTAATATTAGGGTTTGGGTTAGGGTTAGGGATAGGGTAAGGCTTAGCGTTAGGCTTAGGGTTAGGGTTAGGTTTTGGATTAGGATTAGGTTTAGGGTTAGGGTTAGGTTAGGGTTAGCTTTTGGGTTAGGGTTAGGGTTAGGCTTAGGGTTAGGGTTAGGGTTAGGTTAGGGTTAGCGTTTGGGTTAGAGTTAGGGTTAGGGTTAGGGTTAGGGTTAGGGTTAGGATTAGGGTTAGGGTTAGGGTTATGCTTTGGTTTTGGATTAGGTTTAGGGTTAGGGTTAGGGTTAGGGTTAGGTGTTTTGGTAATATTAGGGTTTGGGTTAGGGTTAGGGTTAGGGTGAGGTTAGGGTTAGGGTTAGGGTTAGGGTTAGGGTTAGGGTTAGGGTTAGGGTTAGGGTTACGGTTACATTTTAGGGTTAGTGTTAGGGTTAGGTTTAGAGTTAGGGTTAGGGTTAAGGTTACGGTTAGTTAGGTTTAGGGTTAGGGTTAGGGTCAGGATTAGGGTTAGGGTTAGAGTTAGTATTGCATTGAGAGTTACGTTTATGTTTAGGGTTAGGGTTTTGTTCCTGTTATGATTACGTTTAGTGTTATGCTATGGGTCGTGGTTTTGTTAAGAGTTACGTTTAGGTTTAGGCTTAAGTATAGGGCTAGTGTTAGCATTAGGTTTAGGGTTAGGTTGAATGTTAGGGTTACGCTTTGCACAAGGTTTCGACTTTGATTTAGGATTAGATATTGGGTTAGGGTTACGGTTAGGATTAGGGTTAGGGTTAGGTTTGGGGTTAGGGTTAGGGTTAGCGTTAGGCTTAGGTGTTTTGGTAATATTAGGGTTAGGGTTAGGGATAGGGTAAGGCTTAGGGTTAGGGTTAGGGTTAGGGTTAGGTTTTGGATTAGGATTAGGTTTAGGGTTAGGGTTAGGTTAGGGTTAGCGTTTGGGTTAGGGTTAGGCTTAGGGTTAGGGTTAGGGTTAGGTTAGGGTTAGCGTTTGGGTTAGAGTTAGGGTTAGACTTAAGGTTTAGATTTAGGATTCGGGTTACTGTTACGATTACTCTTACGGTTACGGTTTGGACAAGAGTTACGGTTAGGGTTAGGGTTAGGGTTAGGGTTAGGGTTAGGGTTAGGGTTAGGGTTAGGGTTAAGGTTAGGGTTAGGGTTAGGGTTAGGGTTAGGGTTATGCTTTGGTTTTGTATTAGGATTAGGGTTAGGGTTAGGGTTAGGGTTAGGTTTAGGGTTAGAGTAAGGATTCAGCATATGCTTATTCTTAGGCCTTTTTTTATCGTATGCATAGCGTTTCTCGTAGGGATATTGTTAGGGTTAGAGTTCGGTTAGGGTTTGGGTTAGGGTTAGGGTTAGGGTTAGGGTTAGGGTTAGGGTTAGGGTTAGGGTTAGGGTGAGGTTTGGGTTAGGGTTAGGGTTAGGGTTAAGGTTAGGGTTAGGGTTAGGGTTAGGGTTAGGGTTAGGGTTAGGGTTAGGGTTAGGGTTAGGGTTAGGGTTAGGGTTAGGTTTAGGGTTAGGGAAAGGGTTAGGGTTCGGGTTAGGGTTAGGGTTAGGGTTAGGGTTAGGGTTAGGGTTAGGGTTAGGGTTAGGGTTAGGGTTAGGGTTAGAGTTAGTATTGCATTGAGAGTTGCGTTTATGTTTAGGGTTAGCGTTTGTGTTCCTGTTATGATTACGTTTAGTGTTATGCTATGGGTCGTGGTTTTGTTAAGAGTT
>NC_142243.1:52900576-52903076 GCF_052056855.1 Sturnus vulgaris | reverse complement strand
TAGGTTTAGGGTTAGAGTAAGGATTCAGCTTATGCTTATTCTTAGGCCTTATTTTATCGTATGCATAGCGTTTATCGTAGGTATATTGTTAGGGTTAGAGTTCGGTTAGGGTTTGGGTTAGGGTTAGGGTTAGGGTTAGGGTTAGGGTTAGGGTGAGGTTAGGGTTAGGGTTAGGGTTAGGGTTAGGGTTAGGGTTAGGGTTAGGGTTCGGGTTAGGGTTAGGCATAAGGAAAGGCTTAGCGTTAGGGTTAGGGTTAGGGTTAGGATTTAGATTTAGCATTCGGGTTACTGTTACGATTACGCTTACGGTTACGGTTTGGACAAGTGTTGGGTTAGGGTTAGGGTTAGGGTTAGGGTTAGGGTTAGGGTTAGGGTTAGGGTTAGGGTTAGAGTTAGGGTTAGGGTTAGGGTTAGGGTTACGGTTACATTTTAGGGTTAGTGTTAGGGTTAGGTTTAGCGTTAGGGTTAGGGTTAAGGTTACGGTTAGTTAGGGTTAGGGTTAGGGTTAGGGTTAGGGTTAGGGTTAGGGTTAGGGTTAGGGTTAGGATTAGGGTTAGGGTTAGGGTTATGCTTTGGTTTTGGATTAGGTTTAGGGTTAGGGTTAGGGTTAGGGTTAGGTGTTTTGGTAATATTAGGGTTTGGGTTAGGGTTAGGGATAGGGTAAGGCTTAGCGTTAGGCTTAGGGTTAGGGTTAGGTTTTGGATTAGGATTAGGTTTATGGTTAGGGTTAGGTTAGGGTTAGCTTTTGGGTTAGGGTTAGGGTTACGCTTAGGGTTAGGGTTAGGGTTAGGTTAGGGTTAGCGTTTGGGTTAGAGTTAGGGTTAGGGTTAGGGTTAGGGTTAGGGTTAGGATTAGGGTTAGGGTTAGGGTTATGCTTTGGTTTTGGATTAGGTTTAGGGTTAGGGTTAGGGTTAGGGTTAGGTGTTTTGGTAATATTAGGGTTTGGGTTAGGGTTAGGGTTAGGGTGAGGTTAGGGTTAGGGTTAGGGTTAGGGTTAGGGTTAGGGTTAGGGTTAGGGTTAGGGTTAGGGTTAGGGTTAGGGTTAGGGTTACGGTTACATTTTAGGGTTAGTGTTAGGGTTAGGTTTAGAGTTAGGGTTAGGGTTAAGGTTACGGTTAGTTAGGTTTAGGGTTAGGGTTAGGGTCAGGATTAGGGTTAGGGTTAGAGTTAGTATTGCATTGAGAGTTACGTTTATGTTTAGGGTTAGGGTTTTGTTCCTGTTATGATTACGTTTAGTGTTATGCTATGGGTCGTGGTTTTGTTAAGAGTTACGTTTAGGTTTAGGCTTAAGTATAGGGCTAGTGTTAGCATTAGGTTTAGGGTTAGGTTGAATGTTAGGGTTACGCTTTGCACAAGGTTTCGACTTTGATTTAGGATTAGATATTGGGTTAGGGTTACGGTTAGGATTAGGGTTAGGGTTAGGTTTGGGGTTAGGGTTAGGGTTAGCCTTAGGCTTAGGTGTTTTGGTAATATTAGGGTTAGGGTTAGGGATAGGGTAAGGCTTAGGGTTAGGGTTAGGGTTAGGGTTAGGTTTTGGATTAGGATTAGGTTTAGGGTTAGGGTTAGGTTAGGGTTAGCGTTTGGGTTAGGGTTAGGCTTAGGGTTAGGGTTAGGGTTAGGTTAGGGTTAGCGTTTGGGTTAGAGTTAGGGTTAGACTTAAGGTTTAGATTTAGGATTCGGGTTACTGTTACGATTACTCTTACGGTTACGGTTTGGACAAGAGTTACGGTTAGGGTTAGGGTTAGGGTTAGGGTTAGGGTTAGGGTTAGGGTTAGGGTTAGGGTTAGGGTTAGGGTTAAGGTTAGGGTTAGGGTTAGGGTTAGGGTTAGGGTTATGCTTTGGTTTTGTATTAGGATTAGGGTTAGGGTTAGGGTTAGGGTTAGGTTTAGGGTTAGAGTAAGGATTCAGCATATGCTTATTCTTAGGCCTTTTTTTATCGTATGCATAGCGTTTCTCGTAGGGATATTGTTAGGGTTAGAGTTCGGTTAGGGTTTGGGTTAGGGTTAGGGTTAGGGTTAGGGTTAGGGTTAGGGTTAGGGTTAGGGTGAGGTTTGGGTTAGGGTTAGGGTTAGGGTTAAGGTTAGGGTTAGGGTTAGGGTTAGGGTTAGGGTTAGGGTTAGGGTTAGGGTTAGGGTTAGGGTTAGGGTTAGGGTTAGGTTTAGGGTTAGGGAAAGGGTTAGGGTTCGGGTTAGGGTTAGGGTTAGGGTTAGGGTTAGGGTTAGGGTTAGGGTTAGGGTTAGGGTTAGGGTTAGGGTTAGAGTTAGTATTGCATTGAGAGTTGCGTTTATGTTTAGGGTTAGCGTTTGTGTTCCTGTTATGATTACGTTTAGTGTTATGCTATGGGTCGTGGTTTTGTTAAGAGTTACGTTTAGGTTTAGGCTTAAGTATAGGGCTAGTGTTAGCATTAGGTTTAGGGTTAGGTTGAATGTTAGGGTTACGCTTTGCACAAGGTTTCGACTTTGATTTAGGATTAGATATTGGGTTAGGGTTACGGTTAGGA
>NC_142243.1:52883076-52888076 GCF_052056855.1 Sturnus vulgaris | reverse complement strand
TAGGCTTAAGTATAGGGCTAGTGTTAGCATTAGGTTTAGGGTTAGGTTGAATGTTAGGGTTACGCTTTGCACAAGGTTTCGACTTTGATTTAGGATTAGATATTGGGTTAGGGTTACGGTTAGGATTAGGGTTAGGGTTAGGTTTGGGGTTAGGGTTAGGGTTAGCGTTAGGCTTAGGTGTTTTGGTAATATTAGGGTTGGGGTTAGGGATAGGGTAAGGCTTAGGGTTAGGGTTAGGGTTAGGGTTAGGTTTTGGATTAGGATTAGGTTTAGGGTTAGGGTTAGGTTAGGGTTAGCGTTTGGGTTAGGGTTAGGCTTAGGGTTAGGGTTAGGGTTAGGTTAGGGTTAGCGTTTGGGTTAGAGTTAGGGTTAGACTTAAGGTTTAGATTTAGGATTCGGGTTACTGTTACGATTACTCTTACAGTTACGGTTTGGACAAGTGTTACGGTTAGGGTTAGGGTTAGGGTTAGGGTTAGGGTTAGGGTTAGGGTTAGGGTTAGGGTTAGGGTTAGGGTTAGGGTTAGGGTTAGGGTTATGCTTTGGTTTTGGATTAGGTTTAGGGTTAGGGTTAGGGTTAGTGTTAGGGTTAGGGTTAGTGTTAGGGTTAGGGTTAGGGTTAGGGTTAGGGTTAGGGTTAGGGAAAGGGTTAGGGTTCGGGTTAGGGTTAGGGTTAGGGTTAGGGTTAGGGTTAGGGTTAGGGTTAGGGTTATGCTTTGGTTTTGTATTAGGATTAGGGTTAGGGTTAGGGTTAAGGTCAGTGTTAGGGTTAGGGTTAGGTTTAGGGTTAGAGTAAGGATTCAGCATATGCTTATTCTTAGGCCTTTTTTTATCGTATGCATAGCGTTTCTCGTAGGGATATTGTTAGGGTTAGAGTTCGGTTAGGGTTTGGGTTAGGGTTAGGGTTAGGGTTAGGGTTAGGGTTACGGTTAGGGTTAGGGTTAGGGTTAGGGTTAGGGTTAGGGTGAGGTTAGGGTTAGGGTTAGGGTTAGGGTTAAGGTTAGGGTTAGGGTTAGGGTTAGGGTTAGGGTTATGCTTTGGTTTTGGATTAGGTTTAGGGTTAGGGTTAGGGTTAGGGTTAGGGTTAGGGTTAGGGTTAGGGTTAGGGTTAGGGTTAGGGTTAGGGTTAGGGTTAGGGTTAGGGTTAGGGTTAGGGTTAGGGTTAGGTTTAGGGTTAGGGAAAGGGTTAGGGTTCGCGTTAGGGTTAGGGTTAGGGTTAGGGTTAGGGTTAGGGTTAGGGTTAGGGTTATGCTTTGGTTTTGTATTAGGATTAGGTTTAGGGTTAGGGTTAAGGTCAGTGTTAGGGTTAGCGTTAGGTTTAGGTTTAGAGTAAGGATTCAGCATATGCTTATTCTTAGGCCTTTTTTTATCGTATGCATAGCGTTTCTCGTAGGGATATTGTTAGGGTTAGAGTTCGGTTAGGGTTTGGGTTAGGGTTAGGGTTAGGGTTAGGGTTAGGGTTAGGGTTAGGGTTAGCGTTAGGTTTAGGTTTAGAGTAAGGATTCAGCATATGCTTATTCTTAGGCCTTTTTTTATCGTATGCATAGCGTTTCTCGTAGGGATATTGTTAGGGTTAGAGTTCGGTTAGGGTTTGGGTTAGGGTTAGGGTTAGGGTTAGGGTTAGGGTTAGGGTTAGGGTTAGGGTTAGGGTGAGGTTAGGGTTAGGGTTAGGGTTAGGGTTAAGGTTAGGGTTAGGGTTAGGGTTAGGGTTAGGGTTAGGGTTAGGGTTAGGGTTAGGGTTAGGGTTAGGGTTAGGGTTAGGTGTTTTGGTAATATTAGGGTTAGGGTTAGGGTTAGGGCTAGGGTTAGGGTGAGGTTAGGGTTAGGGTTAGGGTTAGGGTTAAGGTTAGGGTTAGGGTTAGGGTTAGGGTTAGGGTTAGGGTTAGGGTTAGGGTTAGGGTTAGGGTTAGGGTTATGCTTTGGTTTTGGATTAGGATTAGGGTTAGGGTTAGGGTGAAGGTCAGTGTTAGGGTTAGGGTTAGGTTTAGGGTTAGATTAAGGATTCAGCTTATGCTTATTCTTAGGCCTTTTTTTATCGTATGCATAGCGTTTCTCGTAGGGATATTGTTAGGGTTAGAGTTCGGTTAGGGTTTGGGTTAGGGTTAGGGTTAGGGTTAGGGTTAGGGCTAGGGTTAGGGTGAGGTTAGGGTTAGGGTTAGGGTTAGGGTTAGGGTTAGGGTTAGGGTTAGGGTTAGGGTTAGGGTTAGGGTTAGGGTTAGGGTTAGGGTTAGGGTTAGGGTTAGGTTTAGGATTAGGGAAAGGGTTAGGGTTCGGGTTAGAGTTAAGGTTAGGGTTAGGGTTAGGGTTAGGGTTAGGGTTAGGGTTAGGGTTAGAGTTAGTATTGCATTGAGAGTTACGTTTATGTTTAGGGTTAGGGTTTGTGTTCCTGTTATGATTACGTTTAGTGTTATGCTATGGGTCGTGGTTTTGTTAAGAGTTACGTTTAGGTTTAGGCTTAAGTATAGGGCTAGTGTTAGCATTAGGTTTAGGGTTAGGTTGAATGTTAGGGTTACGCTTTGCACAAGGTTTCGACTTTGATTTAGGATTAGATATTGGGTTAGGGTTACGGTTAGGATTAGGGTTAGGGTTAGGTTTGGG
Organism: Sturnus vulgaris; assembly: GCF_052056855.1. Taxonomy (NCBI): domain Eukaryota; kingdom Metazoa; phylum Chordata; class Aves; order Passeriformes; family Sturnidae; genus Sturnus; species Sturnus vulgaris. Next base: position 52,885,481 of record NC_142243.1, on the reverse strand, counting down.
GTTAGGGTTAGGGTTAGCGTTAGGGTTAGGTGTTTTGGTAATATTAGGGTTAGGGTTAGGGTTAGGGATAGGGTAAGGCTTAGCGTTAGGCTTAGGATTAGGGTTAGGTTTTGGATTAGGATTAGGTTTAGGGTTAGGGTTAGGTTAGGCTTAGCGTTTGGGTTAGGGTTAGGCTTAGGGTTAGGGTTAGGGTTAGGTTAGGGTTAGCGTTTGGGTTAGGGTTAGGGTTAGGCTTAAGGTTTAGATTTAGGATTCGGGTTACTGTTACGATTACTCTTACGGTTACAGTTTGGACAAGTGTTATGGTTAGGGTTAGGGTTAGGGTTAGGGTTAGGGTTAGGGTTATGGTTAGGGTTAGGGTTAGGGTTAGGGTTAGGGTTAGGGTTAGGGTTAGGGTTATGCTTTGGTTTTGGATTAGGATTAGGGTTAGGGTTAGGGTTAAGGTCAGTGTTAGGGTTAGGGTTAGGTTTAGGGTTAGAGTAAGGATTCAGCTTATGCTTATTCTTAGGCCTTTTTTTATCGTATGCATAGCGTTTCTCGTAGGGATATTGTTAGGGTTAGAGTTCGGTTAGGGTTTGGGTTAGGGTTAGGGTTAGGGTTAGGGCTAGGGTTAGGGTGAGGTTAGGGTTAGGGTTAGGGTTAGGGTTAAGGTTAGGGTTAGGGTTAGGGTTAGGGTTAGGGTTAGGGTTAGGGTTAGGGTTAGGGTTAGGGTTATGCTTTGGTTTTGGATTAGGATTAGGGTTAGGGTTAGGGTGAAGGTCAGTGTTAGGGTTAGGGTTAGGTTTAGGGTTAGATTAAGGATTCAGCATATGCTTAGGGTTAGGGTTAGGGTTAGGGTTAGGGTTAGGGTTAGGGTTAGGGTTAGGGTTAGGGTTAGGGTTAGGGTTAGGGTTAGGGTTAGGGTTAGGGTTAGGGTTAGGGTTAAGGTTAGGGTTAGGGTTAGGGTTAGGGTTAGGGTTAGGGTTAGGGTTAGGGTTATGCTTTGGTTTTGGATTAGGATTAGGGTTAGGGTTAGGGTGAAGGTCAGTGTTAGGGTTAGGGTTAGGTTTAGGGTTAGATTAAGGATTCAGCTTATGCTTATTCTTAGGCCTTTTTTTATCGTATGCATAGCGTTTCTCGTAGGGATATTGTTAGGGTTAGAGTTCGGTTAGGGTTTGGGTTAGGGTTAGGGTTAGGGTTAGGGTTAGGGCTAGGGTTAGGGTGAGGTTAGGGTTAGGGTTAGGGTTAGGGTTAGGGTTAGGGTTAGGGTTAGGGTTAGGGTTAGGGTTCGGGTTAGGGTTAGGGATAAGGAAAGGCTTAGCGTTACGGTTAGGGTTAGGGTTAGGATTTAGATTTAGCATTCGGGTTACTGTTACTATTACGCTTACGGTTACGGTTTGGACTAGTGTTGGGTTAGGGTTAGGGTTAGGGTTAGGGTTAGGGTTAGGGTTAGGGTTAGGGTTAGGTTAGGGTTAGAGTTAGGGTTAGGTTTAGGGTTAGGGTTACGGTTACATTTTAGGGTTAGTGTTAGGGTTAGGTTTAGAGTTAGGGTTAGGGTTAAGGTTACGGTTAGTTAGGTTTAGGGTTAGGGTTAGGGTCAGGATTAGGCTTAGGGTTAGGGTTAGGGTTAGAGTTAGTATTGCATTGAGAGTTACGTTTATGTTTAGGGTTAGGGTTTTGTTCCTGTTGTGATTACGTTTAGTGTTATGCTATGGGTCGTGGTTTTGTTAAGAGTTACGTTTAGGTTTAGGCTTAAGTATAGGGCTAGTGTTAGCATTAGGTTTAGGGTTAGGTTGAATGTTAGGGTTACGCTTTGCACAAGGTTTCGACTTTGATTTAGGATTAGATATTGGGTTAGGGTTACGGTTAGGATTAGGGTTAGGGTTAGGTTTGGGGTTAGGGTTAGGGTTAGCGTTAGGCTTAGGTGTTTTGGTAATATTAGGGTTGGGGTTAGGGATAGGGTAAGGCTTAGGGTTAGGGTTAGGGTTAGGGTTAGGTTTTGGATTAGGATTAGGTTTAGGGTTAGGGTTAGGTTAGGGTTAGCGTTTGGGTTAGGGTTAGGCTTAGGGTTAGGGTTAGGGTTAGGTTAGGGTTAGCGTTTGGGTTAGAGTTAGGGTTAGACTTAAGGTTTAGATTTAGGATTCGGGTTACTGTTACGATTACTCTTACAGTTACGGTTTGGACAAGTGTTACGGTTAGGGTTAGGGTTAGGGTTAGGGTTAGGGTTAGGGTTAGGGTTAGGGTTAGGGTTAGGGTTAGGGTTAGGGTTAGGGTTAGGGTTATGCTTTGGTTTTGGATTAGGTTTAGGGTTAGGGTTAGGGTTAGTGTTAGGGTTAGGGTTAGTGTTAGGGTTAGGGTTAGGGTTAGGGTTAGGGTTAGGGTTAGGGTTAGGGAAAGGGTTAGGGTTCGGGTTAGGGTTAGGGTTA
>NC_142243.1:52863076-52865576 GCF_052056855.1 Sturnus vulgaris | reverse complement strand
AGGGTTAGGGTTATGCTTTGGTTTTGGATTAGGATTAGGGTTAGGGTTAGGGTGAAGGTCAGTGTTAGGGTTAGGGTTAGGTTTAGGGTTAGATTAAGGATTCAGCTTATGCTTATTCTTAGGCCTTTTTTTATCGTATGCATAGCGTTTCTCGTAGGGATATTGTTAGGGTTAGAGTTCGGTTAGGGTTTGGGTTAGGGTTAGGGTTAGGGTTAGGGTTAGGGCTAGGGTTAGGGTGAGGTTAGGGTTAGGGTTAGGGTTAGGGTTAGGGTTAGGGTTAGGGTTAGGGTTAGGGTTAGGGTTAGGGTTAGGTGTAGGATTAGGGAAAGGGTTAGGGTTCGGGTTAGGGTTAAGGTTAGGGTTAGGGTTAGGGTTAGGGTTAGGGTTAGGGTTAGGGTTAGGGTTAGAGTTAGTATTGCATTGAGAGTTACGTTTATGTTTAGGGTTAGGGTTTGTGTTCCTGTTATGATTACGTTTAGTGTTATGCTATGGGTCGTGGTTTTGTTAAGAGTTACGTTTAGGTTTAGGCTTAAGTATAGGGCTAGTGTTAGCATTAGGTTTAGGGTTAGGTTGAATGTTAGGGTTACGCTTTGCACAAGGTTTCGACTTTGATTTAGGATTAGATATTGGGTTAGGGTTACGGTTAGGATTAGGGTTAGGGTTAGGTTTGGGGTTAGGGTTAGGGTTAGCGTTAGGGTTAGGTGTTTTGGTAATATTAGGGTTAGGGTTAGGGTTAGGGATAGGGTAAGGCTTAGCGTTAGGCTTAGGATTAGGGTTAGGTTTTGGATTAGGATTAGGTTTAGGGTTAGGGTTAGGTTAGGCTTAGCGTTTGGGTTAGGGTTAGGCTTAGGGTTAGGGTTAGGGTTAGGTTAGGGTTAGCGTTTGGGTTAGGGTTAGGGTTAGGCTTAAGGTTTAGATTTAGGATTCGGGTTACTGTTACGATTACTCTTACGGTTACAGTTTGGACAAGTGTTATGGTTAGGGTTAGGGTTAGGGTTAGGGTTAGGGTTAGGGTTATGGTTAGGGTTAGGGTTAGGGTTAGGGTTAGGGTTAGGGTTAGGGTTAGGGTTATGCTTTGGTTTTGGATTAGGATTAGGGTTAGGGTTAGGGTTAAGGTCAGTGTTAGGGTTAGGGTTAGGTTTAGGGTTAGAGTAAGGATTCAGCTTATGCTTATTCTTAGGCCTTTTTTTATCGTATGCATAGCGTTTCTCGTAGGGATATTGTTAGGGTTAGAGTTCGGTTAGGGTTTGGGTTAGGGTTAGGGTTAGGGTTAGGGCTAGGGTTAGGGTGAGGTTAGGGTTAGGGTTAGGGTTAGGGTTAAGGTTAGGGTTAGGGTTAGGGTTAGGGTTAGGGTTAGGGTTAGGGTTAGGGTTAGGGTTATGCTTTGGTTTTGGATTAGGATTAGGGTTAGGGTTAGGGTGAAGGTCAGTGTTAGGGTTAGGGTTAGGTTTAGGGTTAGATTAAGGATTCAGCATATGCTTAGGGTTAGGGTTAGGGTTAGGGTTAGGGTTAGGGTTAGGGTTAGGGTTAGGGTTAGGGTTAGGGTTAGGGTTAGGGTTAGGGTTAGGGTTAGGGTTAGGGTTAGGGTTAGGGTTAGGGTTAAGGTTAGGGTTAGGGTTAGGGTTAGGGTTAGGGTTAGGGTTAGGGTTAGGGTTAGGGTTATGCTTTGGTTTTGGATTAGGATTAGGGTTAGGGTTAGGGTGAAGGTCAGTGTTAGGGTTAGGGTTAGGTTTAGGGTTAGATTAAGGATTCAGCTTATGCTTATTCTTAGGCCTTTTTTTATCGTATGCATAGCGTTTCTCGTAGGGATATTGTTAGGGTTAGAGTTCGGTTAGGGTTTGGGTTAGGGTTAGGGTTAGGGTTAGGGTTAGGGCTAGGGTTAGGGTGAGGTTAGGGTTAGGGTTAGGGTTAGGGTTAGGGTTAGGGTTAGGGTTAGGGTTAGGGTTAGGGTTCGGGTTAGGGTTAGGGATAAGGAAAGGCTTAGCGTTACGGTTAGGGTTAGGGTTAGGATTTAGATTTAGCATTCGGGTTACTGTTACTATTACGCTTACGGTTACGGTTTGGACTAGTGTTGGGTTAGGGTTAGGGTTAGGGTTAGGGTTAGGGTTAGGGTTAGGGTTAGGGTTAGGGTTAGGTTAGGGTTAGAGTTAGGGTTAGGTTTAGGGTTAGGGTTACGGTTACATTTTAGGGTTAGTGTTAGGGTTAGGTTTAGAGTTAGGGTTAGGGTTAAGGTTACGGTTAGTTAGGTTTAGGGTTAGGGTTAGGGTCAGGATTAGGCTTAGGGTTAGGGTTAGGGTTAGAGTTAGTATTGCATTGAGAGTTACGTTTATGTTTAGGGTTAGGGTTTTGTTCCTGTTGTGATTACGTTTAGTGTTATGCTATGGGTCGTGGTTTTGTTAAGAGTTACGTTTAGGTTTAGGCTTAAGTATAGGGCTAGTGTTAGCATTAGGTTTAGGGTTAGGTTGAATGTTAGGGTTACGCTTTGCACAAGGTTTCGACT
>NC_142243.1:52855576-52858076 GCF_052056855.1 Sturnus vulgaris | reverse complement strand
TTTTTTATCGTATGCATAGCGTTTCTCGTAGGGATATTGTTAGGGTTAGAGTTCGGTTAGGGTTTGGGTTAGGGTTAGGGTTAGGGTTAGGGTTAGGGTTACGGTTAGGGTTAGGGTTAGGGTTAGGGTTAGGGTGAGGTTAGGGTTAGGGTTAGGGTTAGGGTTAAGGTTAGGGTTAGGGTTAGGGTTAGGGTTAGGGTTATGCTTTGGTTTTGGATTAGGTTTAGGGTTAGGGTTAGGGTTAGGGTTAGGGTTAGGGTTAGGGTTAGGGTTAGGGTTAGGGTTAGGGTTAGGGTTAGGGTTAGGGTTAGGGTTAGGGTTAGGGTTAGGGTTAGGGTTAGGTTTAGGGTTAGGGAAAGGGTTAGGGTTCGCGTTAGGGTTAGGGTTAGGGTTAGGGTTAGGGTTAGGGTTAGGGTTAGGGTTATGCTTTGGTTTTGTATTAGGATTAGGTTTAGGGTTAGGGTTAAGGTCAGTGTTAGGGTTAGCGTTAGGTTTAGGTTTAGAGTAAGGATTCAGCATATGCTTATTCTTAGGCCTTTTTTTATCGTATGCATAGCGTTTCTCGTAGGGATATTGTTAGGGTTAGAGTTCGGTTAGGGTTTGGGTTAGGGTAAGGGTTAGGGTTAGGGTTAGGGTTAGGGTTAGGGTTAGCGTTAGGTTTAGGTTTAGAGTAAGGATTCAGCATATGCTTATTCTTAGGCCTTTTTTTATCGTATGCATAGCGTTTCTCGTAGGGATATTGTTAGGGTTAGAGTTCGGTTAGGGTTTGGGTTAGGGTTAGGGTTAGGGTTAGGGTTAGGGTTAGGGTTAGGGTTAGGGTTAGGGTGAGGTTAGGGTTAGGGTTAGGGTTAGGGTTAAGGTTAGGGTTAGGGTTAGGGTTAGGGTTAGGGTTAGGGTTAGGGTTAGGGTTAGGGTTAGGGTTAGGGTTAGGGTTAGGTGTTTTGGTAATATTAGGGTTAGGGTTAGGGTTAGGGCTAGGGTTAGGGTGAGGTTAGGGTTAGGGTTAGGGTTAGGGTTAAGGTTAGGGTTAGGGTTAGGGTTAGGGTTAGGGTTAGGGTTAGGGTTAGGGTTAGGGTTAGGGTTAGGGTTAGGGTTATGCTTTGGTTTTGGATTAGGATTAGGGTTAGGGTTAGGGTGAAGGTCAGTGTTAGGGTTAGGGTTAGGTTTAGGGTTAGATTAAGGATTCAGCTTATGCTTATTCTTAGGCCTTTTTTTATCGTATGCATAGCGTTTCTCGTAGGGATATTGTTAGGGTTAGAGTTCGGTTAGGGTTTGGGTTAGGGTTAGGGTTAGGGTTAGGGTTAGGGCTAGGGTTAGGGTGAGGTTAGGGTTAGGGTTAGGGTTAGGGTTAGGGTTAGGGTTAGGGTTAGGGTTAGGGTTAGGGTTAGGGTTAGGGTTAGGGTTAGGGTTAGGTTTAGGATTAGGGAAAGGGTTAGGGTTCGGGTTAGGGTTAAGGTTAGGGTTAGGGTTAGGGTTAGGGTTAGGGTTAGGGTTAGGGTTAGAGTTAGTATTGCATTGAGAGTTACGTTTATGTTTAGGGTTAGGGTTTGTGTTCCTGTTATGATTACGTTTAGTGTTATGCTATGGGTCGTGGTTTTGTTAAGAGTTACGTTTAGGTTTAGGCTTAAGTATAGGGCTAGTGTTAGCATTAGGTTTAGGGTTAGGTTGAATGTTAGGGTTACGCTTTGCACAAGGTTTCGACTTTGATTTAGGATTAGATATTGGGTTAGGGTTACGGTTAGGATTAGGGTTAGGGTTAGGTTTGGGGTTAGGGTTAGGGTTAGCGTTAGGGTTAGGTGTTTTGGTAATATTAGGGTTAGGGTTAGGGTTAGGGATAGGGTAAGGCTTAGCGTTAGGCTTAGGGTTAGGGTTAGGGTTAGGGTTAGGGTTAGGGTTAGGGTTATGCTTTGGTTTTGGATTAGGATTAGGGTTAGGGTTAGGGTTAAGGTCAGTGTTAGGGTTAGGGTTAGGTTTAGGGTTAGAGTAAGGATTCACCTTATGCTTATTCTTAGGCCTTTTTTTATCGTATGCATAGCGTTTCTCGTAGGGATATTGTTAGGGTTAGAGTTCGGTTAGGGTTTGGGTTAGGGTTAGGGTTAGGGTTAGGGCTAGGGTTAGGGTGAGGTTAGGGTTAGGGTTAGGGTTAGGGTTAAGGTTAGGGTTAGGGTTAGGGTTAGGGTTAGGGTTAGGGTTAGGGTTAGGGTTAGGGTTAGGGTTAGGGTTAGGGTTATGCTTTGGTTTTGGATTAGGATTAGGGTTAGGGTTAGGGTGAAGGTCAGTGTTAGGGTTAGGGTTAGGTTTAGGGTTAGATTAAGGATTCAGCTTATGCTTATTCTTAGGCCTTTTTTTATCGTATGCATAGCGTTTCTCGTAGGGATATTGTTAGGGTTAGAGTTCGGTTAGGGTTTGGGTTAGGGTTAGGGTTAGGGTTAGGGTTAGGGCTAGGGTTAGGGTGAGGTTAGGGTTAGGGTTAGGGTTAGGGTTAGGGTTAGGGTTAGGG
>NC_142243.1:52843076-52848076 GCF_052056855.1 Sturnus vulgaris | reverse complement strand
TTGGGTTAGGGTTACGGTTAGGATTAGGGTTAGGGTTAGGTTTGGGGTTAGGGTTAGGGTTAGCGTTAGGGTTAGGTGTTTTGGTAATATTAGGGTTAGGGTTAGGGTTAGGGATAGGGTAAGGCTTAGGGTTAGGGTTAGGGTTAGGGTTAGGTTTTGGATTAGAATTAGGTTTAGGGTTAGGGTTAGGTTAGGGTTAGCGTTTGGGTTAGGGTTAGGCTTAGGGTTAGGGTTAGGGTTAGGTTAGGGTTAGCGTTTGGGTTAGGGTTAGGGTTAGGCTTAAGGTTTAGATTTAGGATTCGGGTTACTGTTACGATTACTCTTACGGTTACAGTTTGGACAAGTGTTACGGTTAGGGTTAGGGTTAGGGTTAGGGTTAGGGTTAGCGTTATGGTTAGGGTTAGGGTTAGGGTTAGGGTTAGGGTTAGGGTTAGGGTTAGGGTTAGGGTTAGGGTTATGCTTTGGTTTTGGATTAGGATTAGGGTTAGGGTTAGGGTTACGGTCAGTGTTAGGGTTAGGGTTAGGTTTAGGGTTAGAGTAAGGATTCAGCTTATGCTTATTCTTAGGCCTTATTTTATCGTATGCATAGCGTTTATCGTAGGTATATTGTTAGGGTTAGAGTTCGGTTAGGGTTTGGGTTAGGGTTAGGGTTAGGGTTAGGGTTAGGGTTAGGGTGAGGTTAGGGTTAGGGTTAGGGTTAGGGTTAGGGTTAGGGTTAGGGTTAGGGTTAGGGTTCGGGTTAGGGTTAGGCATAAGGAAAGGCTTAGCGTTAGGGTTAGGGTTAGGGTTAGGATTTAGATTTAGGGTTAGGGTTAGGGTTAGGGTTAGGGTTAGGGTTAGGGTTAGGGTTAGGGTTAGGGTTAGGGTTAGGGTTATGCTTTGTTTTTGGATTAGGTTTAGGGGTAGGGTTAGGGTTAGTGTTAAGGTTAGGTCTAGGGTTAGGGTTAGGGTTAGGGTGAGGTTAGGGTTAGGGTTAGGGTTAGCGTTAGGGTTAGGTGTTTTGGTAATATTAGGGTTTGGGTTAGGGTTCGGGATAGGGTAAGGCTTAGCGTTAGGCTTAGGGTTAGGGTTAGGTTTTGGATTAGGATTAGGTTTAGGGTTAGGGTTAGGTTAGGGTTAGCGTTTGGGTTAGAGTTAGGGTTAGGGTTAGGGTTAGGGTTAGGGTTAGGATTAGGGTTAGGGTTAGGGTTATGCTTTGGTTTTGGATTAGGTTTAGGGTTAGGGTTAGGGTTAGGGTTAGGTGTTTTGGTAATATTAGGGTTTGGGTTAGGGTTAGGGTTAGGGTGAGGTTAGGGTTAGGGTTAGGGTTAGGGTTAGGGTTAGGGTTAGGGTTAGGGTTAGGGTTAGGGTTAGGGATAAGGAAAGGCTTAGCGTTAGGGTTAGGGTTAGGGTTAGGATTTAGATTTAGCATTCGGGTTACTGTTACTATTACGCTTACGGTTACGGTTTGGACTAGTGTTGGGTTAGGGTTAGGGTTAGGGTTAGGGTTAGGGTTATGGTTAGGGTTAGGGTTAGGGTTAGGGTTACGGTTACATTTTAGGGTTAGTGTTAGGGTTAGGTTTAGAGTTAGGGTTAGGGTTAAGGTTACGGTTAGTTAGGTTTAGGGTTAGGGTTAGGGTCAGGATTAGGGTTAGGGTTAGAGTTAGTATTGCATTGAGAGTTACGTTTATGTTTAGGGTTAGGGTTTTGTTCCTGTTATGATTACGTTTAGTGTTATGCTATGGGTCGTGGTTTTGTTAAGAGTTACGTTTAGGTTTAGGCTTAAGTATAGGGCTAGTGTTAGCATTAGGTTTAGGGTTAGGTTGAATGTTAGGGTTACGCTTTGCACAAGGTTTCGACTTTGATTTAGGATTAGATATTGGGTTAGGGTTACGGTTAGGATTAGGGTTAGGGTTAGGTTTGGGGTTAGGGTTAGGGTTAGCGTTAGGCTTAGGTGTTTTGGTAATATTAGGGTTAGGGTTAGGGATAGGGTAAGGCTTAGGGTTAGGGTTAGGGTTAGGGTTAGGTTTTGGATTAGGATTAGGTTTAGGGTTAGGGTTAGGTTAGGGTTAGCGTTTGGGTTTGGGTTAGACTTAGGGTTAGGGTTAGGGTTAGGTTAGGGTTAGCGTTTGGGTTAGAGTTAGGGTTAGACTTAAGGTTTAGATTTAGGATTCGGGTTACTGTTACGATTACTCTTACGGTTACAGTTTGGACAAGAGTTACGGTTAGGGTTAGGGTTAGGGTTAGGGTTAGGGTTAGGGTTAGGGTTAGGGTTAGGGTTAGGGTTAAGGTTAGGGTTAGGGTTAGGGTTAGGGTTAGGGTTATGCTTTGGTTTTGTATTAGGATTAGGGTTAGGGTTAGGGTTAGGGTTAGGTTTAGGGTTAGAGTAAGGATTCAGCATATGCTTATTCTTAGGCCTTTTTTTATCGTATGCATAGCGTTTCTCGTAGGGATATTGTTAGGGTTAGAGTTCGGTTAGGGTTTGGGTTAGGGTTAGGGTTAGGGTTAGGGTTAGGGTTAGGGTTAGGGTTAGGGTTAGGGTTAGGGTGAGGTTTGGGTTAGGGTTAGGGTTAGGGTTAAGGTTAGGGTTAGGGTTAGGGTTAGGGTTAGGGTTAGGGTTAGGGTTAGGGTTAGGGTTAGGGTTAGGGTTAGGGTTAGGGTTAGGTTTAGGGTTAGGGAAAGGGTTAGGGTTCGGGTTAGGGTTAGGGTTAGGGTTAGGGTTAGGGGTAGGGTTAGGGTTAGGGTTAGGGTTAGGGTTAGAGTTAGTATTGCATTGAGAGTTACGTTTATGTTTAGGGTTAGCGTTTGTGTTCCTGTTATGATTACGTTTAGTGTTATGCTATGGGGCGTGGTTTTGTTAAGAGTTACGTTTAGGTTTAGGCTTAAGTATAGGGCTAGTGTTAGCATTAGGTTTAGGGTTAGGTTGAATGTTAGGGTTACGCTTTGCACAAGGTTTCGACTTTGATTTAGGATTAGATATTGGGTTAGGGTTACGGTTAGGATTAGGGTTAGGGTTAGGTTTGGGGTTAGGGTTAGGGTTAGCGTTAGGCTTAGGTGTTTTGGTAATATTAGGGTTAGGGTTAGGGATAGGGTAAGGCTTAGGGTTAGGGTTAGGGTTAGGGTTAGGTTTTGGGTTAGGGTTAGGGTTAGGGTTAGGTTTAGGGTTAGGGTTAGCGTTTGGGTTAGGGTTAGGGTTAGGCTTAGGGTTAGGGTTAGGATTAGGGTTAGGGTTAGGGTTAGGGTTAGGGTTAGGGTTATGCTTTGGTTTTGGATTAGGATTAGGGTTAGGGTTAGGGTGAAGGTCAGTGTTAGGGTTAGGGTTAGGTTTAGGGTTAGATTAAGGATTCAGCTTATGCTTATTCTTAGGCCTTTTTTTATCGTATGCATAGCGTTTCTCGTAGGGATATTGTTTGGGTTAGAGTTCGGTTAGGGTTTGGGTTAGGGTTAGGGTTAGGGTTAGGGTTAGGGTGAGGTTAGGGTTAGGGTTAGGCTTAGGGTTAGGGTTAGGGTTAGGGTTAGGGTTAGGGTTAGGGTTACAGTTACATTTTAGGGTTAGTGTTAGGGTTAGGTTTAGAGTTAGGGTTAGGTTTAAGGTTACGGTTAGTTAGGTTTAGGGTTAGGGTTAGGGTTAGGGTTAGGATTAGGGTTAGGGTTAGGGTTAGGGTTAGGGTTAGGGTTAGGGTTAGAGTTTGGGTTAGGGTTAGGGTTAGGGTTAGGGTTAGGGTTAGGGTTAGGGTTAGGGTTAGGGTTAGGGTTAGGGTTAGGGTTAGGGTTAGGGTTAGGGTTAGGGTTAGGGTTAGGGTTAGGGTTAGGGTTAGGGTTAGGGTTAGGGTTAGGGTTAGGGTTAGGGTTAGGGTTAGGGTTAGGGTTAGGCTTAAGGTTTAGATTTAGGATTCGGGTTACTGTTACGATTACTCTTACGGTTAAGGTTTGGACAAGTGTTACGGTTAGGGTTAGGGTTAGGGTTAGGGTTAGGGTTAGGGTTAGGGTTAGGGTTAGGGTTAGGGTTAGGGTTAGGGTTAGGGTTAGGGTTAGGGTTATGCTTTGGTTTTGGATTAGGATTAGGGTTAGGGTTAGGGTTAAGGTCAGTGTTAGGGTTAGGGTTAGGTTTAGGGTTAGAGTAAGGATTCAGCTTATGCTTATTCTTAGGCCTTTTTTTATCGTATGCATAGCGTTTCTCGTAGGGATATTGTTAGGGTTAGAGTTCGGTTAGGGTTTGGGTTAGGGTTAGGGTTAGGGTTTGGGCTAGGGTTAGGGTGAGGTTAGGGTTAGGGTTAGGGTTAGGGTTAGGGTTAGGGTTAGGGTTAGGGTTAGGGTTAGGGTTAGGGTTAGGGTTAGGGTTAGGGTTATGCTTTGGTTTTGGATTAGGATTAGGGTTAGGGTTAGGGTGAAGGTCAGTGTTAGGGTTAGGGTTAGGTTTAGGGTTAGATTAAGGATTCAGCTTATGCTTATTCTTAGGCCTTTTTTTATCGTATGCATAGCGTTTCTCGTAGGGATATTGTTTGGGTTAGAGTTCGGTTAGGGTTTGGGTTAGGGTTAGGGTTAGGGTTAGGGTTAGGGTTAGGGTGAGGTTAGGGTTAGGGTTAGGGTTAGGGTTAGGGTTAGGGTTAGGGTTAGGGTTAGGGTTAGGGTTAGGGTTAGGGTTACAGTTACATTTTAGGGTTAGTGTTAGGATTAGGTTTAGAGTTAGGGTTAGGTTTAAGGTTACGGTTAGTTAGGTTTAGGGTTAGGGTTAGGGTTAGGGTTAGGATTAGGGTTAGGGTTAGGGTTAGGGTTAGGGTTAGGGTTAGAGTTAGTATTGCATTGAGAGTTACGTTTATGTTTAGGGTTAGGGTTTTGTTCCTGTTATGATTACGTTTAGTGTTATGCTATGGGTCGTGGTTTTGTTAAGAGTTACGTTTAGGTTTAGGCTTAAGTATAGGGCTAGTGTTAGCATTAGGTTTAGGGTTAGGTTGAATGTTAGGGTTACGCTTTGCACAAGGTTTCGACTTTGATTTAGGATTAGATATTGGGTTAGGGTT
>NC_142243.1:52820576-52835576 GCF_052056855.1 Sturnus vulgaris | reverse complement strand
GGGTTAGGGTTAGGTTAGGGTTAGCGTTTGGGTTAGGGTTAGGCTTAGGGTTAGGGTTAGGGTTAGGTTAGGGTTAGCGTTTGGGTTAGAGTTAGGGTTAGACTTAAGGTTTAGATTTAGGATTCGGGTTACTGTTACGATTACTCTTACGGTTACGGTTTGGACAAGAGTTACGGTTAGGGTTAGGGTTAGGGTTAAGGTTAGGGTTAGGGTTAGGGCTAGGGTTAGGGTTAGGGTTAAGGTTAGGGTTAGGGTTAGGGTTAGGGTTAGGGTTATGCTTTGGTTTTGTATTAGGATTAGGGTTAGGGTTAGGGTTAGGGTTAGGTTTAGGGTTAGAGTAAGGATTCAGCATATGCTTATTCTTAGGCCTTTTTTTATCGTATGCATAGCGTTTCTCGTAGGGATATTGTTAGGGTTAGAGTTCGGTTAGGGTTTGGGTTAGGGTTAGGGTTAGGGTTAGGGTTAGGGTTAGGGTTAGGGTTAGGGTTAGGGTTAGGGTGAGGTTTGGGTTAGGGTTAGGGTTAGGGTTAAGGTTAGGGTTAGGGTTAGGGTTAGGGTTAGGGTTAGGGTTAGGGTTAGGGTTAGGGTTAGGGTTAGGGTTAGGGTTAGGGTTAGGGTTAGGGAAAGGGTTAGGGTTCGGGTTAGGGTTAGGGTTAGGGTTAGGGTTAGGGGTAGGGTTAGGGTTAGGGTTAGGGTTAGGGTTAGAGTTAGTATTGCATTGAGAGTTACGTTTATGTTTAGGGTTAGGGTTTGTGTTCCTGTTATGATTACGTTTAGTGTTATGCTATGGGTCGTGGTTTTGTTAAGAGTTACGTTTAGGTTTAGGCTTAAGTATAGGGCTAGTGTTAGCATTAGGTTTAGGGTTAGGTTGAATGTTAGGGTTACGCTTTGCACAAGGTTTCGACTTTGATTTAGGATTAGATATTGGGTTAGGGTTACGGTTAGGATTAGGGTTAGGGTTAGGGTTAGGGTTAGGGTTAGGGTTAGGGTTAGGGTTAGGGTTAGGGTTAGGGTTAGGGTTATGCTTTGGTTTTGGATTAGGATTAGGGTTAGGGTTAGGGTTAAGGTCAGTGTTAGGGTTAGGGTTAGGTTTAGGGTTAGATTAAGGATTCAGCTTATGCTTATTCTTAGGCCTTTTTTTATCGTATGCATAGCGTTTCTCGTAGGGATATTGTTTGGGTTAGAGTTCGGTTAGGGTTTGGGTTAGAGTTAGGGTTAGGGTTAGGGTTAGGGTGAGGTTAGGGTTAGGGTTAGGCTTAGGGTTAGGGTTAGGGTTAGGGTTAGGGTTAGGGTTAGGGTTACAGTTACATTTTAGGGTTAGTGTTAGGGTTAGGTTTAGAGTTAGGGTTAGGTTTAAGGTTACGGTTAGTTAGGTTTAGGGTTAGGGTTAGGGTTAGGGTTAGGATTAGGGTTAGGGTTAGGGTTAGGGTTAGGGTTAGGGTTAGGGTTAGGGTTAGAGTTAGTATTGCATTGAGAGTTACGTTTATGTTTAGGGTTAGGGTTTTGTTCCTGTTATGATTACGTTTAGTGTTATGCTATGGGTCGTGGTTTTGTTAAGAGTTACGTTTAGGTTTAGGCTTAAGTATAGGGCTAGTGTTAGCATTAGGTTTAGGGTTAGGTTGAATGTTAGGGTTACGCTTTGCACAAGGTTTCGACTTTGATTTAGGATTAGATATTGGGTTAGGGTTACGGTTAGGATTAGGGTTAGGGTTAGGTTTGGGGTTAGGGTTAGGGTTAGCGTTAGGCTTAGGTGTTTTGGTAATATTAGGGTTAGGGTTAGGGATAGGGTAAGGCTTAGGGTTAGGGTTAGGGTTAGGGTTAGGTTTTGGGTTAGGGTTAGGGTTAGGGTTAGGTTTAGGGTTAGGGTTAGCGTTTGGGTTAGGGTTAGGGTTAGGCTTAGGGTTAGGGTTAGGATTAGGGTTAGGGTTAGGTTAGGGTTAGCGTTTGGGTTAGGGTTAGGGTTAGGCTTAAGGTTTAGATTTAGGATTCGGGTTACTGTTACGATTACTCTTACGGTTACGGTTTGGACAAGAGTTACGGTTAGGGTTAGGGTTAGGGTTAGGGTTAGGGTTAGGGTTAGGGTTAGGGTTAGGTTTAAGGTTAGGGTTAGGGTTAGGGTTAGGGTTAGGGTTAGGGTTAGGGTTAGGGTTAGGGTTAGGGTTAGGTTTAGGGTTAGGGAAAGGGTTAGGGTTAGGGTAGGGGTTAGGGTTAGGGTTAGGGTTAGGGTTAGGTTTAGGGTTAGGGAAAGGGTTAGGGTTCGGGTTAGGGTTAGGGTTAGGGTTAGGGTTAGGGTTAGGGTTAGGGTTAGGGTTAGGGTTATGCTTTGGTTTTGGATTAGGATTAGGGTTAGGGTTAGGGTTACGGTCAGTGTTTGGGTTAGGGTTAGGTTTAGGGTTAGAGTAAGGATTCAGCTTATGCTTATTCTTAGGCCTTATTTTATCGTATGCATAGCGTTTCTCGTAGGGATATTGTTAGGGTTAGAGTTCGGTTAGGGTTTGGGTTAGGGTTAGGGTTAGGGTTAGGGTTAGGGTGAGGTTAGGGTTAGGGTTAGGGTTAGGGTTAGGGTTAGGGTTAGGGTTAGGGTTAGGGTTAGGGTTAGGGTTAGGATTAGGGTTAGGGATAGGGTTAGGGTTAGGGTTAGGGTTAGAGTTAGTATTGCATTGAGAGTTGCGTTTATGTTTAGGGTTAGCGTTTGTGTTCCTGTTATGATTACGTTTAGTGTTATGCTATGGGTCGTGGTTTTGTTAAGAGTTACGTTTAGGTTTAGGCTTAAGTATAGGGCTAGTGTTAGCATTAGGTTTAGGGTTAGGTTGAATGTTAGGGTTACGCTTTGCACAAGGTTTCGAATTTGATTTAGGATTAGATATTGGGTTAGGGTTACGGTTAGGATTAGGGTTAGGGTTAGGTTTGGGGTTAGGGTTAGGGTTAGCGTTAGGGTTAGGTGTTTTGGTAATATTAGGGTTAGGGTTAGGGATAGGGTAAGGCTTAGGGTTAGGGTTAGCGTTACGGTTAGGGTTAGGGTTAGGCTTAAGGTTTAGATTTAGGATTCGGGTTAGGGTTAGGTTAGGGTTAGCGTTTGGGTTAGGGTTAGGGTTAGGCTTAAGGTTTAGATTTAGGATTCGGGTTACTGTTACGATTACTCTTACGGTTACGGTTTGGACAAGAGTTACGGTTAGGGTTAGGGTTAGGGTTAGGGTTAGGGTTAGGGTTAGGGTTAGGGTTAGGGTTAGGGTTAGGGTTCGGGTTAGGCTTAAGGTTAGGGTTAGGGTTAGGGTTAGGGTTAGGGTTAGGGTTAGGGTTAGGGTTAGGGTTAGGGTTAGGGTTAGGGTTAGGTTTAGGGTTAGGGAAAGGGTTAGGGTTAGGGTAGGGGTTAGGGTTCGGGTTAGGGTTAGGGTTAGGGTTAGGGTTAGGGGTAGGGTTAGGGTTAGGGTTAGGGTTAGGGTTAGAGTTAGTATTGCATTGAGAGTTACGTTTATGTTTAGGGTTAGGGTTTGTGTTCCTGTTATGATTACGTTTAGTGTTATGCTATGGGTCGTGGTTTTGTTAAGAGTTACGTTTAGGTTTAGGCTTAAGTATAGGGCTAGTGTTAGCATTAGGTTTAGGGTTAGGTTGAATGTTAGGGTTACGCTTTGCACAAGGTTTCGACTTTGATTTAGGATTAGATATTGGGTTAGGGTTACGGTTAGGATTAGGGTTAGGGTTAGGGTTAGGGTTAGGGTTAGGGTTAGGGTTAGGGTTAGGGTTAGGGTTAGGGTTATGCTTTGGTTTTGGATTAGGATTAGGGTTAGGGTTAGGGTTAAGGTCAGTGTTAGGGTTAGGGTTAGGTTTAGGGTTAGATTAAGGATTCAGCTTATGCTTATTCTTAGGCCTTTTTTTATCGTATGCATAGCGTTTCTCGTAGGGATATTGTTTGGGTTAGAGTTCGGTTAGGGTTTGGGTTAGAGTTAGGGTTAGGGTTAGGGTTAGGGTGAGGTTAGGGTTAGGGTTAGGCTTAGGGTTAGGGTTAGGGTTAGGGTTAGGGTTAGGGTTAGGGTTACAGTTACATTTTAGGGTTAGTGTTAGGGTTAGGTTTAGAGTTAGGGTTAGGTTTAAGGTTACGGTTAGTTAGGTTTAGGGTTAGGGTTAGGGTTAGGGTTAGGATTAGGGTTAGGGTTAGGGTTAGGGTTAGGGTTAGGGTTAGGGTTAGGGTTAGAGTTAGTATTGCATTGAGAGTTACGTTTATGTTTAGGGTTAGGGTTTTGTTCCTGTTATGATTACGTTTAGTGTTATGCTATGGGTCGTGGTTTTGTTAAGAGTTACGTTTAGGTTTAGGCTTAAGTATAGGGCTAGTGTTAGCATTAGGTTTAGGGTTAGGTTGAATGTTAGGGTTACGCTTTGCACAAGGTTTCGACTTTGATTTAGGATTAGATATTGGGTTAGGGTTACGGTTAGGATTAGGGTTAGGGTTAGGTTTGGGGTTAGGGTTAGGGTTAGCGTTAGGCTTAGGTGTTTTGGTAATATTAGGGTTAGGGTTAGGGATAGGGTAAGGCTTAGGGTTAGGGTTAGGGTTAGGGTTAGGTTTTGGGTTAGGGTTAGGGTTAGGGTTAGGTTTAGGGTTAGGGTTAGCGTTTGGGTTAGGGTTAGGGTTAGGCTTAGGGTTAGGGTTAGGATTAGGGTTAGGGTTAGGTTAGGGTTAGCGTTTGGGTTAGGGTTAGGGTTAGGCTTAAGGTTTAGATTTAGGATTCGGGTTACTGTTACGATTACTCTTACGGTTACGGTTTGGACAAGAGTTACGGTTAGGGTTAGGGTTAGGGTTAGGGTTAGGGTTAGGGTTAGGGTTAGGGTTAGGTTTAAGGTTAGGGTTAGGGTTAGGGTTAGGGTTAGGGTTAGGGTTAGGGTTAGGGTTAGGGTTAGGGTTAGGTTTAGGGTTAGGGAAAGGGTTAGGGTTAGGGTAGGGGTTAGGGTTAGGGTTAGGGTTAGGGTTAGGTTTAGGGTTAGGGAAAGGGTTAGGGTTCGGGTTAGGGTTAGGGTTAGGGTTAGGGTTAGGGTTAGGGTTAGGGTTAGGGTTAGGGTTATGCTTTGGTTTTGGATTAGGATTAGGGTTAGGGTTAGGGTTACGGTCAGTGTTTGGGTTAGGGTTAGGTTTAGGGTTAGAGTAAGGATTCAGCTTATGCTTATTCTTAGGCCTTATTTTATCGTATGCATAGCGTTTCTCGTAGGGATATTGTTAGGGTTAGAGTTCGGTTAGGGTTTGGGTTAGGGTTAGGGTTAGGGTTAGGGTTAGGGTGAGGTTAGGGTTAGGGTTAGGGTTAGGGTTAGGGTTAGGGTTAGGGTTAGGGTTAGGGTTAGGGTTAGGGTTAGGATTAGGGTTAGGGATAGGGTTAGGGTTAGGGTTAGGGTTAGAGTTAGTATTGCATTGAGAGTTGCGTTTATGTTTAGGGTTAGCGTTTGTGTTCCTGTTATGATTACGTTTAGTGTTATGCTATGGGTCGTGGTTTTGTTAAGAGTTACGTTTAGGTTTAGGCTTAAGTATAGGGCTAGTGTTAGCATTAGGTTTAGGGTTAGGTTGAATGTTAGGGTTACGCTTTGCACAAGGTTTCGAATTTGATTTAGGATTAGATATTGGGTTAGGGTTACGGTTAGGATTAGGGTTAGGGTTAGGTTTGGGGTTAGGGTTAGGGTTAGCGTTAGGGTTAGGTGTTTTGGTAATATTAGGGTTAGGGTTAGGGATAGGGTAAGGCTTAGGGTTAGGGTTAGCGTTACGGTTAGGGTTAGGGTTAGGCTTAAGGTTTAGATTTAGGATTCGGGTTAGGGTTAGGTTAGGGTTAGCGTTTGGGTTAGGGTTAGGGTTAGGCTTAAGGTTTAGATTTAGGATTCGGGTTACTGTTACGATTACTCTTACGGTTACGGTTTGGACAAGAGTTACGGTTAGGGTTAGGGTTAGGGTTAGGGTTAGGGTTAGGGTTAGGGTTAGGGTTAGGGTTAGGGTTAGGGTTCGGGTTAGGCTTAAGGTTAGGGTTAGGGTTAGGGTTAGGGTTAGGGTTAGGGTTAGGGTTAGGGTTAGGGTTAGGGTTAGGGTTAGGGTTAGGTTTAGGGTTAGGGAAAGGGTTAGGGTTAGGGTAGGGGTTAGGGTTAGGGTTAGGGTTAGGTTTAGGGTTAGGGAAAGGGTTAGGGTTCGGGTTAGGGTTAGGGTTAGGGTTAGGGTTAGGGTTAGGGTTAGGGTTAGGGTTATGCTTTGGTTTTGGATTAGGATTAGGGTTAGGGTTAGGGTTACGGTCAGTGTTTGGGTTAGGGTTAGGTTTAGGGTTAGAGTAAGGATTCAGCTTATGCTTATTCTTTGGCCTTATTTTATCGTATGCATAGCGTTTCTCGTAGGGATATTGTTAGGGTTAGAGTTCGGTTAGGGTTTGGGTTAGGGTTAGGGTTAGGGTTAGGGTTAGGGTGAGGTTAGGGTTAGGGTTAGGGTTAGGGTTAGGGTTAGGGTTAGGGTTAGGGTTAGGATTAGGTTTAGGGATAGGGTTAGGGTTAGGGTTAGGGTTAGAGTTAGTATTGCATTGAGAGTTGCGTTTATGTTTAGGGTTAGCGTTTGTGTTCCTGTTATGATTACGTTTAGTGTTATGCTATGGGTCGTGGTTTTGTTAAGAGTTACGTTTAGGTTTAGGCTTAAGTATAGGGCTAGTGTTAGCATTAGGTTTAGGGTTAGGTTGAATGTTAGGGTTACGCTTTGCACAAGGTTTCGAATTTGATTTAGGATTAGATATTGGGTTAGGGTTACGGTTAGGATTAGGGTTAGGGTTAGGTTTGGGGTTAGGGTTAGGGTTAGCGTTAGGGTTAGGTGTTTTGGTAATATTAGGGTTAGGGTTAGGGATAGGGTAAGGCTTAGGGTTAGGGTTAGGGTTACGGTTAGGTTTTGGGTTAGGGTTAGGGTTAGGGTTAGGTTTAGGGTTAGGGTTAGCGTTTGGGTTAGGGTTAGGCTTAGGGTTAGGGTTAGGGTTAGGGTTAGGTTAGGGTTAGCGTTTGGGTTAGGGTTAGGCTTAAGGTTTAGATTTAGGATTCGGGTTACTGTTACGATTACTCTTACGGTTAAGGTTTGGACAAGTGTTACGGTTAGGGTTAGGGTTAGGGTTAGGGTTAGGGTTAGGGTTAGGGTTAGGGTTAGGGTTAGGGTTAGGGTTAGGGTTAGGGTTAGGGTTAGGGTTAGGGTTAGGGTTAGGGTTATGCTTTGGTTTTGGATTAGGATTAGGGTTAGGGTTAGGGTTAAGGTCAGTGTTAGGGTTAGGGTTAGGTTTAGGGTTAGAGTAAGGATTCAGCTTATGCTTATTCTTAGGCCTTTTTTTATCGTATGCATAGCGTTTCTCGTAGGGATATTGTTAGGGTTAGAGTTCGGTTAGGGTTTGGGTTAGGGTTAGGGTTAGGGTTTGGGCTAGGGTTAGGGTGAGGTTAGGGTTAGGGTTAGGGTTAGGGTTAGGGTTAGGGTTAGGGTTAGGGTTAGGGTTAGGGTTAGGGTTAGGGTTAGGGTTATGCTTTGGTTTTGGATTAGGATTAGGGTTAGGGTTAGGGTGAAGGTCAGTGTTAGGGTTAGGGTTAGGTTTAGGGTTAGATTAAGGATTCAGCTTATGCTTATTCTTAGGCCTTTTTTTATCGTATGCATAGCGTTTCTCGTAGGGATATTGTTTGGGTTAGAGTTCGGTTAGGGTTTGGGTTAGGGTTAGGGTTAGGGTTAGGGTTAGGGTGAGGTTAGGGTTAGGGTTAGGGTTAGGGTTAGGGTTAGGGTTAGGGTTAGGGTTAGGGTTAGGGTTAGGGTTACAGTTACATTTTAGGGTTAGTGTTAGGATTAGGTTTAGAGTTAGGGTTAGGTTTAAGGTTACGGTTAGTTAGGTTTAGGGTTAGGGTTAGGGTTAGGGTTAGGATTAGGGTTAGGGTTAGGGTTAGGGTTAGGGTTAGGGTTAGAGTTAGTATTGCATTGAGAGTTACGTTTATGTTTAGGGTTAGGGTTTTGTTCCTGTTATGATTACGTTTAGTGTTATGCTATGGGTCGTGGTTTTGTTAAGAGTTACGTTTAGGTTTAGGCTTAAGTATAGGGCTAGTGTTAGCATTAGGTTTAGGGTTAGGTTGAATGTTAGGGTTACGCTTTGCACAAGGTTTCGACTTTGATTTAGGATTAGATATTGGGTTAGGGTTACGGTTAGGATTAGGGTTAGGGTTAGGTTTGTGGTTAGGGTTAGGGTTAGCGTTAGGCTTAGGTGTTTTGGTAATATTAGGGTTAGGGTTAGGGATAGGGTAAGGCTTAGGGTTAGGGTTAGGTTTAGGGTTAGGTTTTGGGTTAGGGTTAGGGTTAGGGTTAGGTTTAGGGTTAGGGTTAGCGTTTGGGTTAGGGTTAGGCTTAGGGTTAGGGTTAGGATTAGGGTTAAGGTTAGGTTAGGGTTAGCGTTTGGGTTAGGGTTAGGGTTAGGCTTAAGGTTTAGATTTAGGATTCGGGTTACTGTTACGATTACTCTTACGGTTACGGTTTGGACAAGAGTTACGGTTAGGGTTAGGGTTAGGGTTAGGGTTAGGGTTAGGGTTAGGTTTAGGGTTAGGGAAAGGGTTAGGGTTCGGGTTAGGGTTAGGGTTAGGGTTAGGGTTAGGGTTAGGGTTAGGGTTAGGGTTAGGGTTAGAGTTAGTATTGCATTGAGAGTTACGTTTATGTTTAGGGTTAGGGTTTGTGTTCCTGTTATGATTTCGTTTAGTGTTATGCTATGGGTCGTGGTTTTGTTAAGAGTTACGTTTAGGTTTAGGCTTAAGTATAGGGCTAGTGTTAGCATTAGGTTTAGGGTTAGGTTGAATGTTAGGGTTACGCTTTGCACAAGGTTTCGACTTTGATTTAGGATTAGATATTGGGTTAGGGTTACGGTTAGGATTAGGGTTAGGGTTAGGTTTGGGGTTAGGGTTAGGGTTAGCGTTAGGGTTAGGTGTTTTGGTAATATTAGGGTTAGGGTTAGGGTTAGGGATAGGGTAAGGCTTAGCGTTAGGCTTAGGATTAGGGTTAGGTTTTGGATTAGGATTAGGTTTAGGGTTAGGGTTAGGTTAGGCTTAGCGTTTGGGTTAGGGTTAGGCTTAGGGTTAGGGTTAGGGTTAGGTTAGGGTTAGCGTTTGGGTTAGGGTTAGGGTTAGGCTTAAGGTTTAGATTTAGGATTCGGGTTACTGTTACGATTACTCTTACGGTTACAGTTTGGACAAGTGTTACGGTTAGGGTTAGGGTTAGGGTTAGGGTTAGGGTTAGCGTTATGGTTAGGGTTAGGGTTAGGGTTAGGGTTAGGGTTAGGGTTAGGGTTAGGGTTAGGGTTAGGGTTAGGGTTAGGGTTATGCTTTGGTTTTGGATTAGGATTAGGGTTAGGGTTAGGGTTACGGTCAGTGTTAGGGTTAGGGTTAGGTTTAGGGTTAGAGTAAGGATTCAGCTTATGCTTATTCTTAGGCCTTATTTTATCGTATGCATAGCGTTTATCGTAGGTATATTGTTAGGGTTAGAGTTCGGTTAGGGTTTGGGTTAGGGTTAGGGTTAGGGTTAGGGTTAGGGTTAGGGTGAGGTTAGGGTTAGGGTTAGGGTTAGGGTTAGGGTTAGGGTTAGGGTTAGGGTTAGGGTTAGGGTTAGGGTTAGGGTTAGGGTTAGGGTTAGGGTTAGGGTTCGGGTTAGGGTTAGGCATAAGGAAAGGCTTAGCGTTAGGGTTAGGGTTAGGGTTAGGATTTAGATTTAGCATTCGGGTTACTGTTACGATTACGCTTACGGTTACGGTTTGGACAAGTGTTGGGTTAGGGTTAGGGTTAGGGTTAGGGTTAGGGTTAGGGTTAGGGTTAGGGTTAGGGTTAGGGTTAGGGTTAGGGTTAGGGTTAGGGTTAGGGTTAGGGTTAGGGTTAGGGTTAGGGTTAGGGTTAGGGTTAGGGTTAGGGTTAGGGTTAGGGAAAGGGTTAGGGTTAGGGTAGGGGTTAGGGTTAGGGTTAGGGTTAGGTTTAGGGTTAGGGAAAGGGTTAGGGTTCGGGTTAGGGTTAGGGTTAGGGTTAGGGTTAGGGTTAGGGTTAGGGTTATGCTTTGGTTTTGGATTAGGATTAGGGTTAGGGTTAGGGTTACGGTCAGTGTTTGGGTTAGGGTTAGGTTTAGGGTTAGAGTAAGGATTCAGCTTATGCTTATTCTTAGGCCTTATTTTATCGTATGCATAGCGTTTCTCGTAGGGATATTGTTAGGGTTAGAGTTCGGTTAGGGTTTGGGTTAGGGTTAGGGTTAGGGTTAGGGTTAGGGTGAGGTTAGGGTTAGGGTTAGGGTTAGGGTTAGGGTTAGGGTTAGGGTTAGGGTTAGGGTTAGGGTTAGGATTAGGTTTAGGGATAGGGTTAGGGTTAGGGTTAGGGTTAGAGTTAGTATTGCATTGAGAGTTGCGTTTATGTTTAGGGTTAGCGTTTGTGTTCCTGTTATGATTACGTTTAGTGTTATGCTATGGGTCGTGGTTTTGTTAAGAGTTACGTTTAGGTTTAGGCTTAAGTATAGGGCTAGTGTTAGCATTAGGTTTAAGGTTAGGTTGAATGTTAGGGTTACGCTTTGCACAAGGTTTCGAATTTGATTTAGGATTAGATATTGGGTTAGGGTTACGGTTAGGATTAGGGTTAGGGTTAGGTTTGGGGTTAGGGTTAGGGTTAGCGTTAGGGTTAGGTGTTTTGGTAATATTAGGGTTAGGGTTAGGGATAGGGTAAGGCTTAGGGTTAGGGTTAGGGTTACGGTTAGGTTTTGGGTTAGGGTTAGGGTTAGGGTTAGGTTTAGGGTTAGGGTTAGCGTTTGGGTTAGGGTTAGGCTTAGGGTTAGGGTTAGGGTTAGGGTTAGGTTAGGGTTAGCGTTTGGGTTAGGGTTAGGCTTAAGGTTTAGATTTAGGATTCGGGTTACTGTTACGATTACTCTTACGGTTAAGGTTTGGACAAGTGTTACGGTTAGGGTTAGGGTTAGGGTTAGGGTTAGGGTTAGGGTTAGGGTTAGGGTTAGGGTTAGGGTTAGGGTTATGCTTTGGTTTTGGATTAGGTTTAGGGTTAGGGTTAGGGTTAGGGTTAGGTGTTTTGGTAATATTAGGGTTTGGGTTAGGGTTAGGGATAGGGTAAGGCTTAGCGTTAGGCTTAGGGTTAGGGTTAGGTTTTGGATTAGGATTAGGTTTAGGGTTAGGGTTAGGTTAGGGTTAGCGTTTGGGTTAGGGTTAGGGTTAGGGTTAGGGTTAGGGTTAGGGTTAGGGTTAGGGTTAGGGTTAGGGTTAGGGTTAGGGTTAGGGTTAGGGTTAGGGTTAGGGTTAGGGTTAGGGTTAGGGTTAGGGTTAGGGTTAGGGTTAGGGTTAGGGTTATGCTTTGGTTTTGGATTAGGATTAGGGTTAGGGTTAGGGTGAAGGTCAGTGTTAGGGTTAGGGTTAGGTTTAGGGTTAGATTAAGGATTCAGCTTATGCTTATTCTTAGGCCTTTTTTTATCGTATGCATAGCGTTTCTCGTAGGGATATTGTTTGGGTTAGAGTTCGGTTAGGGTTTGGGTTAGGGTTAGGGTTAGGGTTAGGGTTAGGGTTAGGGTGAGGTTAGGGTTAGGGTTAGGGTTAGGGTTAGGGTTAGGGTTAGGGTTAGGGTTAGGGTTAGGGTTAGGGTTAGGGTTAGGGTTAGGGTTACAGTTACATTTTAGGGTTAGTGTTAGGATTAGGTTTAGAGTTAGGGTTAGGTTTAAGGTTACGGTTAGTTAGGTTTAGGGTTAGGGTTAGGGTTAGGGTTAGGATTAGGGTTAGGGTTAGGGTTAGGGTTAGGGTTAGGGTTAGAGTTAGTATTGCATTGAGAGTTACGTTTATGTTTAGGGTTAGGGTTTTGTTCCTGTTATGATTACGTTTAGTGTTATGCTATGGGTCGTGGTTTTGTTAAGAGTTACGTTTAGGTTTAGGCTTAAGTATAGGGCTAGTGTTAGCATTAGGTTTAGGGTTAGGTTGAATGTTAGGGTTACGCTTTGCACAAGGTTTCGACTTTGATTTAGGATTAGATATTGGGTTAGGGTTACGGTTAGGATTAGGGTTAGGGTTAGGTTTGTGGTTAGGGTTAGGGTTAGCGTTAGGCTTAGGTGTTTTGGTAATATTAGGGTTAGGGTTAGGGATAGGGTAAGGCTTAGGGTTAGGGTTAGGTTTAGGGTTAGGTTTTGGGTTAGGGTTAGGGTTAGGGTTAGGTTTAGGGTTAGGGTTAGCGTTTGGGTTAGGGTTAGGCTTAGGGTTAGGGTTAGGATTAGGGTTAAGGTTAGGTTAGGGTTAGCGTTTGGGTTAGGGTTAGGGTTAGGCTTAAGGTTTAGATTTAGGATTCGGGTTACTGTTACGATTACTCTTACGGTTATGGTTTGGACAAGAGTTACGGTTAGGGTTAGGGTTAGGGTTAGGGTTAGTGTTAGGGTTAGGTTTAGGGTTAGGGAAAGGGTTAGGGTTCGGGTTAGGGTTAGGGTTAGGGTTAGGGTTAGGGTTAGGGTTAGGGTTAGGGTTAGAGTTAGTATTGCATTGAGAGTTACGTTTATGTTTAGGGTTAGGGTTTGTGTTCCTGTTATGATTTCGTTTAGTGTTATGCTATGGGTCGTGGTTTTGTTAAGAGTTACGTTTAGGTTTAGGCTTAAGTATAGGGCTAGTGTTAGCATTAGGTTTAGGGTTAGGTTGAATGTTAGGGTTACGCTTTGCACAAGGTTTCGACTTTGATTTAGGATTAGATATTGGGTTAGGGTTACGGTTAGGATTAGGGTTAGGGTTAGGTTTGGGGTTAGGGTTAGGGTTAGCGTTAGGGTTAGGTGTTTTGGTAATATTAGGGTTAGGGTTAGGGTTAGGGATAGGGTAAGGCTTAGCGTTAGGCTTAGGATTAGGGTTAGGTTTTGGATTAGGATTAGGTTTAGGGTTAGGGTTAGGTTAGGCTTAGCGTTTGGGTTAGGGTTAGGCTTAGGGTTAGGGTTAGGGTTAGGTTAGGGTTAGCGTTTGGGTTAGGGTTAGGGTTAGGCTTAAGGTTTAGATTTAGGATTCGGGTTACTGTTACGATTACTCTTACGGTTACAGTTTGGACAAGTGTTACGGTTAGGGTTAGGGTTAGGGTTAGGGTTAGGGTTAGCGTTATGGTTAGGGTTAGGGTTAGGGTTAGGGTTAGGGTTAGGGTTAGGGTTATGCTTTGGTTTTGGATTAGGATTAGGGTTAGGGTTAGGGTTACGGTCAGTGTTAGGGTTAGGGTTAGGTTTAGGGTTAGAGTAAGGATTCAGCTTATGCTTATTCTTAGGCCTTATTTTATCGTCTGCATAGCGTTTATCGTAGGTATATTGTTAGGGTTAGAGTTCGGTTAGGGTTTGGGTTAGGGTTAGGGTTAGGGTTAGGGTTAGGGTGAGGTTAGGGTTAGGGTTAGGGTTAGGGTTAGGGTTAGGGTTAGGGTTAGGGTTAGGGTTAGGGTTAGGGTTAGGGTTAGGCATAAGGAAAGGCTTAGCGTTAGGGTTAGGGTTAGGGTTAGGATTTAGATTTAGCATTCGGGTTACTGTTACGATTACGCTTACGGTTACGGTTTGGACAAGTGTTGGGTTAGGGTTAGGGTTAGGGTTAGGGTTAGGGTTAGGGTTAGGGTTAGGGTTAGGATTAGGGTTAGGGTTAGGGTTATGCTTTGGTTTTGGATTAGGTTTAGGGTTAGGGTTAGGGTTAGGGTTAGGTGTTTTGGTAATATTAGGGTTTGGGTTAGGGTTAGGGATAGGGTAAGGCTTAGCGTTAGGCTTAGGGTTAGGGTTAGGTTTTGGATTAGGATTAGGTTTAGGGTTAGGGTTAGGTTAGGCTTAGCGTTTGGGTTAGGGTTAGGCTTAGGGTTAGGGTTAGGGTTAGGTTAGGGTTAGCGTTTGGGTTAGGGTTAGGGTTAGGCTTAAGGTTTAGATTTAGGATTCGGGTTACTGTTACGATTACTCTTACGGTTACAGTTTGGACAAGTGTTACGGTTAGGGTTAGGGTTAGGGTTAGGGTTAGGGTTAGCGTTATGGTTAGGGTTAGGGTTAGGGTTAGGGTTAGGGTTAGGGTTAGGGTTAGGGTTATGCTTTGGTTTTGGATTAGGATTAGGGTTAGGGTTAGGGTTAGGGTTAGGTGTTTTGGTAATATTAGGGTTTGGGTTAGGGTTAGGGATAGGGTAAGGCTTAGCGTTAGGCTTAGGGTTAGGTTTAGGTTTTGGATTAGGATTAGGTTTAGGGTTAGGGTTAGGGTTAGGGTTAGGGTTAGGGTTAGGGTTAGGGTTAGGGTTAGGGTTAGGGTTAGGGTTATGCTTTGGTTTTGGATTAGGATTAGGGTTAGGGTTAGGGTTAAGGTCAGTGTTAGGGTTAGGGTTAGGTTTAGGGTTAGAGTAAGGATTCAGCTTATGCTTATTCTTAGGCCTTTTTTTATCGTATGCATAGCGTTTCTCGTAGGGATATTGTTAGGGTTAGAGTTCGGTTAGGGTTTGGGTTAGGGTTAGGGTTAGGGTTTGGGCTAGGGTTAGGGTGAGGTTAGGGTTAGGGTTAGGGTTAGGGTTAGGGTTAGGGTTAGGGTTAGGGTTAGGGTTAGGGTTAGGGTTAGGGTTAGGGTTATGCTTTGGTTTTGGATTAGGATTAGGGTTAGGGTTAGGGTGAAGGTCAGTGTTAGGGTTAGGGTTAGGTTTAGGGTTAGATTAAGGATTCAGCTTATGCTTATTCTTAGGCCTTTTTTTATCGTATGCATAGCGTTTCTCGTAGGGATATTGTTTGGGTTAGAGTTCGGT
Organism: Sturnus vulgaris; assembly: GCF_052056855.1. NCBI lineage: Eukaryota > Metazoa > Chordata > Aves > Passeriformes > Sturnidae > Sturnus > Sturnus vulgaris. Next base: position 52,820,846 of record NC_142243.1, on the reverse strand, counting down.
TAGGGTTTGGGTTAGGGTTAGGGTTAGGGTTAGGGTTAGGGTTAGGGTGAGGTTAGGGTTAGGGTTAGGGTTAGGGTTAGGGTTAGGGTTAGGGTTAGGGTTAGGGTTAGGGTTAGGGTTAGGGTTAGGGTTAGGGTTAGGGTTAGGGTTAGGGTTAGGGTTAGGGTTAGGGTTACAGTTACATTTTAGGGTTAGTGTTAGGATTAGGTTTAGAGTTAGGGTTAGGTTTAAGGTTACGGTTAGTTAGGTTTAGGGTTAGGGTTAGGGTTA
>NC_142243.1:52810576-52813076 GCF_052056855.1 Sturnus vulgaris | reverse complement strand
GAGTTACGGTTAGGGTTAGGGTTAGGGTTAGGGTTAGGGTTAGGGTTAGGGTTAGGGTTAGGGTTAAGGTTAGGGTTAGGTTTAGGGTTAGGGTTAGGGTTAGGGTTATGCTTTGGTTTTGTATTAGGATTAGGGTTAGGGTTAGGGTTAAGGTCAGTGTTAGGGTTAGGGTTAGGTTTAGGGTTAGAGTAAGGATTCAGCATATGCTTATTCTTAGGCCTTTTTTTATCGTATGCATAGCGTTTCTCGTAGGGATATTGTTAGGGTTAGAGTTCGGTTAGGGTTTGGGTTAGGGTTAGGGTTAGGGTTAGGGTTAGGGTTAGGGTTAGGGTGAGGTAAGGGTTAGGGTTAGGGTTAGGGTTAAGGTTAGGGTTAGGGTTAGTGTTAGGGTTAGGGTTAGGGTTAGGGTTAGGGTTAGGGTTAGGGTTAGGGTTAGGGTTAGGGTTAGGTTTAGGGTTAGGGAAAGGGTTAGGGTTTGGGTTAGGGTTAGGGTTAGGGTTAGGGTTAGGGTTAGGGTTAGGGTTAGGGTTAGGGTTAGGGTTAGGGTTAGGGTTAGGGTTAGAGTTAGTATTGCATTGAGAGTTACGTTTATGTTTAGGGTTAGGGTTTGTGTTCCTGTTATGATTACGTTTAGTGTTATGCTATGGGTCGTGGTTTTGTTAAGAGTTACGTTTAGGTTTAGGCTTAAGTATAGGGCTAGTGTTAGCATTAGGTTTAGGGTTAGGTTGAATGTTAGGGTTACGCTTTGCACAAGGCTTCGACTTTGATTTAGGATTAGATATTGGGTTAGGGTTACGGTTGGGATTAGGGTTAGGGTTAGGTTTGGGGTTAGGGTTAGGGTTAGCGTTAGGGTTAGGTGTTTTGGTAATATTAGGGTTAGGGTTAGGGTTAGGGATAGGGTAAGGCTTAGCGTTAGGCTTAGGATTAGGGTTAGGTTTTGGATTAGGATTAGGTTTAGGGTTAGGGTTAGGTTAGGCTTAGCGTTTGGGTTAGGGTTAGGCTTAGGGTTAGGGTTAGGGTTAGGTTAGGGTTAGCGTTAGGGTTAGGGTTAGGGTTAGGCTTAAGGTTTAGATTTAGGATTCGGGTTACTGTTACGATTACTCTTACGGTTACAGTTTGGACAAGTGTTACGGTTAGGGTTAGGGTTAGGGTTAGGGTTAGGGTTAGGGTTAGGTTTAGGGTTAGGGTTAGGGTTAGCGTTTGGGTTAGGGTTAGGTTTAGGGTTAGGGTTAGGGTTAGGTTAGGTTTAGCGTTTGGGTTAGGGTTAGGCTTAAGGTTTAGATTTAGGATTCGGGTTACTGTTACGATTACTCTTACGGTTACGGTTTGGACAAGTGTTACGGTTAGGGTTAGGGTTAGGGTTAGGGTTAGGGTTAGGGTTCGGGTAAGGGTTAGGGTTATGCTTTGGTTTTGGATTAGGTTTAGGGTTAGGGTTAGGGTTAGTGTTAGGGTTAGGGTTAGGGTTAGGGTTAGGGTTAGGGTTAGGGTTAGGGTTAGGGTGAGGTTAGGGTTAGGGTTAGGGTTAGGGTTAGGGTTAGGGTTAGGGTTAGGGTTAGGGTTAGGGTTAGGGTTAGGGTTAGGGTTAGGGTAAGGTTTAGGGTTAGGGTTAGGGTTAGGGTTAGGGTGAGGTTTGGGTTAGGGTTAGGTTTATGGTTAGCGTTATGGTTAGGGTTAAGGTCAGTGTTAGGGTTAGGGTTAGGTTTAGGGTTAGAGTAAGGATTCACCTTATGCTTATGCTTAGGCCTTTTTTTATCGTATGCATAGCGTTTCTCGTAGGGGTATTGTTAGGGTTAGAGTACGGTTAGGGTTTGGGTTAGGGTTAGGGTTAGGTTTAGGGTTAGGGTGAGGTTAGGGTTAGGGTTAGGCTTAGGGTTAGGGTTAGGGTTAGGGTTAGGGTTAGGGTTAGGGTTAGGGTTAGGGTTAGGGTTAGGTTAGGGTTAGGGATACGGTTAGGGTTAGGGTTAGGCTTAGGGTTAGGGTTAGGGTTAGGGTTAGGGTTAGGGTTAGGGTTAGGGTTAGGGATGAGGTTAGGGATAGGGTTAGGGTTTAGATTTAGGATTCGGGTTACTGTTACGATTATGCTTACCGTTACGGTTTCGACACGTGTTACGGCAAGGGTTAGAGTTAGGTTTGGGGATAGGGTGAGGGTTGGGGTTAGGGTTAGGGTTAGTGTTTGGGTTAGGGGTAGGGTTAGGGTTAGGCTTAGGGTGAGGTTAGGGTTAGGGTTAGGGTTAGGGTTAGGGTTAGGGTTAGGGTTAGGGTTAGGGTTAGAGTTAGGGTTAGGGTTAGGATTAGGGTTAGGGTTAGGGTTACGGTTAGGGTTAGGGTTAGGGTTAGGGTTAGGTTTTGGGATAGGGTTAGGGTTAGGGTTAGGGTTAGGGTTAGGGTTAGAGTTAGGGTTAGGGTTAGGATTAGGGTTAGGTTTAGGGTTACGGTTAGGGTTAGGGTTAGGGTTAGTGTTAGGTTTCGGGATAGGGTTAGGGATAAATTAGGGTTAGTG
>NC_142243.1:52780576-52783076 GCF_052056855.1 Sturnus vulgaris | reverse complement strand
TTAGGGTTAGCGTTTGGGTTAGGGTTAGGCTTAGGGTTAGGGTTACGGTTAGGGTTAGGGTTAGGTTAGGGTTAGCGTTTGGGTTAGGGTTAGGGTTAGGCTTAAGGTTTAGATTTAGGATTCGGGTTACTGTTACGATTACTCTTACGGTTTGGACAAGAGTTACGGTTAGGGTTAGGGTTAGGGTTAGGGTTAGGGTTAGGGTTAGGGTTAGGGTTAGGGTTAAGGTTAGGGTTAGGGTTAGGGTTAGGGTTAGGGTTAGGGTTAGGGTTAGGGTTAGGGTTAGGGTTAGGTTTAGGGTTAGAGTAAGGATTCAGCATATGCTTATTCTTAGGCCTTTTTTTATTGTATGCATAGCGTTTCTCGTAGGGATATTGTTAGGGTTAGAGTTCGGTTAGGGTTTGGGTTAGGGTTAGGGTTAGGGTTAGGGTTAGGGTTAGGGTTAGGGTTAGGGTGAGGTAAGGGTTAGGGTTAGGGCTAGGGTTAAGGTTAGGGTTAGGGTTAGGGTTAGGGTTAGGGTTAGGGTTAGGGTTAGGGTTAGGGTTAGGTTTAGGGTTAGGGAAAGGGTTAGGGTTCGGGTTAGGGTTAGGATTAGGGTTAGGGTTAGGGTTAGGGTTAGGGTTAGGGTTAGGGTTAGGGTTAGGGAAAGGGTTAGGGTTAGGGTTAGGGTTAGGGTTAGGGTTAGGGTTAGGGTTAGGGTTAGGGTTAGGGTTAGGGTTAGGGTTAGGGTTAGGGTTAGGGTTAGGGTTAGGTTTAGGGTTAGGGTTAGGGTTAGGGTTAGGGTTAGGGTTAGGGTTAGGGTTAGGGTTAGGTTTAGGGTTAGGGTTAGGGTTAGCGTTTGGGTTAGGGTTAGGTTTAGGGTTAGGGTTAGGGTTAGGTTAGGTTTAGCGTTTGGGTTAGGGTTAGGCTTAAGGTTTAGATTTAGGATTCGGGTTACTGTTACGATTACTCTTACGGTTACGGTTTGGACAAGTGTTACGGTTAGGGTTAGGGTTAGGGTTAGGGTTAGGGTTAGGGTTAGGGTTAGGGTTAGGGTGAGGTTAGGGTTAGGGTTAGGGTTAGGGTTAGGGTTAGGGTTAGGGTTAGGGTTAGGGTTAGGGTTAGGGTTAGGGTTAGGGTTAGGGTTAGGGTTAGGGTGAGGTTTGGGTTAGGGTTAGGTTTATGGTTAGCGTTAGGGTTAGGGTTAAGGTCAGTGTTAGGGTTAGGTTTAGGTTTAGGGTTAGAGTAAGGATTCACCTTATGCTTATGCTTAGGCCTTTTTTTATCGTATGCATAGCGTTTCTCGTAGGGGTATTGTTAGGGTTAGAGTACGGTTAGGGTTTGGGTTAGGGTTAGGGTTAGGTTTAGGGTTAGGGTGAGGTTAGGGTTAGGGTTAGGGTTAGGGTTAGGGTTAGGGTTAGGGTTAGGGTTAGGGTTAGGGTTAGGGTTAGGGTTAGGGTTAGGGTTAGGTTAGGGTTAGGGATACGGTTAGGGTTAGGGTTAGGCTTAGGGTTAGGGTTAGGGTTAGGGTTAGGGTTAGGGTTAGGGTTAGGGATGAGGTTAGGGATAGGGTTAGGGTTTAGATTTAGGATTCGGGTTACTGTTACGATTATGCTTACCGTTACGGTTTCGACAAGTGTTACGGCAAGGGTTAGAGTTAGGTTTGGGGATAGGGTGAGGGTTGGGGTTAGGGTTAGGGTTAGTGTTTGGGTTAGGGGTAGGGTTAGGGTTAGGCTTAGGGTGAGGTTAGGGTTAGGGTTAGGGTTAGGGTTAGTGTTAGTGTTAGGGTTAGGGTTAGGGTTAGAGTTAGGGTTAGGGTTAGGATTAGGGTTAGGGTTAGGGTTACGGTTAGGGTTAGGGTTAGGGTTAGGGTTAGGTTTTGGGATAGGGTTAGGGTTAGGGTTAGGGTTAGGGTTAGGGTTAGAGTTAGGGTTAGGGTTAGGATTAGGGTTAGGTTTAGGGTTACGGTTAGGGTTAGGGTTAGGGTTAGGGTTAGTGTTAGGTTTCGGGATAGGGTTAGGGATAAATTAGGGTTAGTGTTAGTTTTAATGGTTAGGGTTAGGCTTAGTGTTACTGTTAGGTTTAGGGTTAGGGTTACGGTTACATTTTAGGGTTAGTGTTAGGGTTAGGTTTAGAGTTAGGGTTAGGGTTAAGGTTACGGTTAGTTAGGTTTAGGGTTAGGGTTAGGGTTAGGGTTAGGGTTAGGGTTAGGGTTAGGGTTAGGGTTAGGGTTAGGGTTAGGCTTAGGGTTAGGGTTAGGCTTAGGGTTAGGGTTATGCTTTGGTTAGGGTTAGGGTTAGGGTTAGGGTTAGGGTTAGGGTTAGGGTTAGGGTTAGGGTTAGGGTTAGGGTTAGGGTTAGGGTTAGAGTTAGTATTGCATTGAGAGTTACGTTTATGTTTAGGGTTAGGGTTTGTGTTCCTGTTATGATTACGTTTAGTGTTATGCTATGGGTCGTGGTTTTGTTAAGAGTTACGTTTAGGTTTAGGCTTAAGTATAGGGCTAGTGTTAGCATTAGGTTTA
>NC_142243.1:52775576-52778076 GCF_052056855.1 Sturnus vulgaris | reverse complement strand
TTTAGGATTCGGGTTACTGTTACGATTACTCTTACGGTTACAGTTTGGACAAGTGTTACGGTTAGGGTTAGGGTTAGGGTTAGGGTTAGGGTTAGGGTTATGGTTAGGGTTAGGGTTAGGGTTAGGGTTAGGGTTAGGGTTAGGGTTAGGGTTAGGGTTAGGGTTAGGGTTAGGGTTAGGGTTAGGGTTATGCTTTGGTTTTGGATTAGGATTAGGGTTAGGGTTAGGGTTACGGTCAGTGTTAGGGTTAGGGTTAGGTTTAGGGTTATAGTAAGGATTCAGCTTATGCTTATTCTTAGGCCTTATTTTATCGTATGCATAGCGTTTCTCGTAGGGATATTGTTAGGGTTAGAGTTCGGTTAGGGTTTGGGTTAGGGTTAGGGTTAGGGTTAGGGTTAGGGTTAGGGTTAGGGTTAGGGTGAGGTTAGGGTTAGGGTTAGGGTTAGGGTTAGGGTTAGGGTTAGGGTTAGGGTTAGGGTTAGGGTTAGGGTTAGGGTTAGGGTTAGGGTTAGGGTTAGGGTTAGGGTTAGGGTTAGGGTTAGGGTTAGGGTTAGGGTTAGGTTTAGGATTAGGATTAGGGTTAGGGTTAGGGTTAAGGTCAGTGTTAGGGTTAGGGTTAGGTTTAGGGTTAGAGTAAGGATTCAGCATATGCTTATTCTTAGGCCTTTTTTTATCGTATGCATAGCGTTTCTCGTAGGGATATTGTTTGGGTTAGAGTTCGGTTAGGGTTTGGGTTAGGGTTAGGGTTAGGGTTAGGGTTAGGGTTAGGGTGAGGTTAGGGTTAGGGTTAGGGTTAGGGTTAGGGTTAGGGTTAGGGTTAGGGTTAGGGTTAGGGTTACAGTTACATTTTAGGGTTAGTGTTAGGGTTAGGTTTAGAGTTAGGGTTAGGTTTAAGGTTACGGTTAGTTAGGTTTAGGGTTAGGGTTAGGGTTAGGGTTAGGGTTAGGATTAGGGTTAGGGTTAGGGTTAGGGTTAGGGTTAGGGTTAGGGTTAGAGTTAGTATTGCATTGAGAGTTACGTTTATGTTTAGGGTTAGGGTTTTGTTCCTGTTATGATTACGTTTAGTGTTATGCTATGGGTCGTGGTTTTGTTAAGAGTTACGTTTAGGTTTAGGCTTAAGTATAGGGCTAGTGTTAGCATTAGGTTTAGGGTTAGGTTGAATGTTAGGGTTACGCTTTTCACAAGGTTTCGACTTTGATTTAGGATTAGATATTGGGTTAGGGTTACGGTTAGGATTACGGTTAGGGTTAGGTTTGGGGTTAGGGTTAGGGTTAGCGTTAGGGTTAGGTGTTTTGGTAATATTAGGGTTAGGGTTAGGGATAGGGTAAGGCTTAGGGTTAGGGTTAGGGTTAGGGTTAGGTTTTGGGTTAGGGTTAGGGTTAGGGTTAGGTTTAGGGTTAGGGTTAGCGTTTGGGTTAGGGTTAGGCTTAGGGTTAGGGTTACGGTTAGGGTTAGGGTTAGGTTAGGGTTAGCGTTTGGGTTAGGGTTAGGGTTAGGCTTAAGGTTTAGATTTAGGATTCGGGTTACTGTTACGATTACTCTTACGGTTTGGACAAGAGTTACGGTTAGGGTTAGGGTTAGGGTTAGGGTTAGGGTTAGGGTTAGGGTTAGGGTTAGGGTTAAGGTTAGGGTTAGGGTTAGGGTTAGGGTTAGGGTTAGGGTTAGGGTTAGGGTTAGGGTTAGGGTTAGGGTTAGGGTTAGGGTTAGGGTTAGGGTTAGGGTTAGGGTTAGGGTTAGGGTTATGCTTTGGTTTTGGATTAGGATTAGGGTTAGGGTTAGGGTTAAGGTCAGTGTTAGGGTTAGGGTTAGGTTTAGGGTTAGAGTAAGGATTCAGCATATGCTTATTCTTAGGCCTTTTTTTATTGTATGCATAGCGTTTCTCGTAGGGATATTGTTAGGGTTAGAGTTCGGTTAGGGTTTGGGTTAGGGTTAGGGTTAGGGTTAGGGTTAGGGTTAGGGTTAGGGTTAGGGTGAGGTAAGGGTTAGGGTTAGGGTTAGGGTTAAGGTTAGGGTTAGGGTTAGGGTTAGGGTTAGGGTTAGGGTTAGGGTTAGGGTTAGGGTTAGGGTTAGGTTTAGGGTTAGGGAAAGGGTTAGGGTTCGGGTTAGGGTTAGGATTAGGGTTAGGGTTAGGGTTAGGGTTAGGGTTAGGGTTAGGGAAAGGGTTAGGGTTAGGGTTAGGGTTAGGGTTAGGGTTAGGGTTAGGGTTAGGGTTAGGGTTAGGGTTAGGGTTAGGGTTAGGGTTAGGGTTAGGGTTAGGTTTAGGGTTAGGGTTAGGCTTAGGGTTAGGGCTATGGTTAGGGTTAGGGTTAGGGTTAGGTTTAGGGTTAGGGTTAGGGTTAGCGTTTGGGTTAGGGTTAGGTTTAGGGTTAGGGTTAGGGTTAGGTTAGGTTTAGCGTTTGGGTTAGGGTTAGGCTTAAGGTTTAGATTTAGGATTCGGGTTACTGTTACGATTACTCTTACGGTTACGGTTTGGACAAGTGTTACGGTTAGGGTTAGGGTT
>NC_142243.1:52750576-52753076 GCF_052056855.1 Sturnus vulgaris | reverse complement strand
TTAGGTTTTGGATTAGGATTAGGTTTAGGGATAGGGTTAGGTTAGGGTTAGCGCTTGGGTTAGGGTTAGGCTTAGGGTTAGGGTTAGGTTAGGGTTAGCGTTTGGGTTAGGGTTAGGGTTAGGCTTAAGGTTCAGATTTAGGATTCGGGTTACTGTTACGATTACTCTTACGGTTACGGTTTGGACAAGTGTTAAGGTTAGGGTTAGGGTTAGTGTTAGGGTTAGGGTTAGGGTTAGGGTTAGGGTTAGGGTTAGGGTTAGGGTTAGGGTTAGGGTTAGGGTTAGGGTTAGGGTTAGGTTTAGGGTTAGGGAAAGGGTTAGGGTTCGGGTTAGGGTTAGGGTTAGGGTTAGGGTTAGGGTTAGGGTTAGGGTTAGGGTTAGAGTTAGTATTGCATTGAGAGTTACGTTTATGTTTAGGGTTAGGGTTTGTGTTCCTGTTATGATTACGTTTAGTGTTATGCTATGGGTCGTGGTTTTGTTAAGAGTTACGTTTAGGTTTAGGCTTAAGTATAGGGCTAGTGTTAGCATTAGGTTTAGGGTTAGGTTGAATGTTAGGGTTACGCTTTGCACAAGGTTTCGACTTTGATTTAGGATTAGATATTGGGTTAGGGTTACGGTTAGGATTAGGGTTAGGGTTAGGTTTGGGGTTAGGGTTAGGGTTAGCGTTAGGGTTAGGTGTTTTGGTAATATTAGGGTTAGGGTTAGGGATAGGGTAAGGCTTAGGGTTAGGGTTAGGGTTAGGGTTAGGTTTTGGGTTAGGGTTAGGTTTAGGGTTAGGTTTAGGGTTAGGGTTAGCGTTTGGGTTAGGGTTAGGCTTAGGGTTAGGGTTAGGGTTAGGATTAGGGTTAGGGTTAGGTTTGGGTTAGCGTTTGGATTAGGGTTAGGGTTAGGCTTAAGGTTTAGATTTAGGATTCTGGTTACTGTTACGATTACTCTTACGGTTACGGTTTGGACAAGAGTTACGGTTAGGGTTAGGGTTAGGGTTAGGGTTAGGGTTAGGGTTAGGGTTAGGGTTAGGGTTAGGGTTAGGGTTAAGGTTAGGGTTAGGGTTAGGGTTAGGGTTAGGGTTAGGGTTAGGGTTAGGGTTAGGGTTAGGGTTATGCTTTGGTTTTGTATTAGGATTAGGGTTAGGGTTAGGATTAAGGTCAGTGTTAGGGTTAGGGTTAGGTTTAGGGTTAGAGTAAGGATTCAGCATATGCTTATTCTTAGGCCTTTTTTTATCGTATGCATAGCGTTTCTCGTAGGGATATTGTTTGGGTTAGATTTCGGTTAGGGTTTGGGTTAGGGTTAGGGTTAGGGTTAGGGTTAGGGTTAGGGTGAGGTTAGGGTTAGGGTTAGGGTTAGGGTTAGGGTTAGGGTTAGGGTTAGGGTTACAGTTACATTTTAGGGTTAGTGTTAGGGTTAGGTTTAGAGTTAGGGTTAGGTTTAAGGTTACGGTTAGTTAGGTTTAGGGTTAGGGTTAGGGTTAGGGTTAGGGTTAGGGTTAGGATTAGGGTTAGGGTTAGGGTTAGGGTTAGGGTTAGGGTTAGGGTTAGGGTTAGAGTTAGTATTGCATTTAGAGTTACGTTTATGTTTAGGGTTAGGGTTTTGTTCCTGTTATGATTACGTTTAGTGTTATGCTATGGGTCGTGGTTTTGTTAAGAGTTACGTTTAGGTTTAGGCTTAAGTATAGGGCTAGTGTTAGCATTAGGTTTAGGGTTAGGTTGAATGTTAGGGTTACGCTTTGCACAAGGTTTCGACTTTGATTTAGGATTAGATATTGGGTTAGGGTTACGGTTAGGATTAGGGTTAGGGTTAGGTTTGGGGTTAGGGTTAGGGTTAGCGTTAGGGTTAGGTGTTTTGGTAATATTAGGGTTAGGGTTAGGGATAGGGTAAGGCTTAGGGTTAGGGTTAGGGTTAGGGTTAGGTTTTGGGTTAGGGTTAGGGTTAGGGTTAGGTTTAGGGTTAGGGTTAGCGTTTGGGTTAGGGTTAGGCTTAGGGTTAGGGTTAGGATTAGGGTTAGGGTTAGGTTAGGGTTAGCGTTTGGGTTAGGGTTAGGGTTAGGCTTAAGGTTTAGATTTAGGATTCGGGTTACTGTTACGATTACTCTTACGGTTTGGACAAGAGTTACGGTTAGGGTTAGGGTTAGGGTTAGGGTTAGGGTTAGGGTTAGGGTTAGGGTTAAGGTTAGGGTTAGGGTTAGGGTTAGGGTTAGGGTTAGGGTTAGGGTTAGGGTTAGGGTTAGGGTTAGGGTTAGGGTTAGGGTTAGGGTTAGGGTTATGCTTTGGTTTTGTATTAGGATTAGGGTTAGGGTTAGGGTTAAGGTCAGTGTTAGGGTTAGGGTTAGGTTTAGGGTTAGAGTAAGGATTCAGCATATGCTTATTCTTAGGCCTTTTTTTATCGTATGCATAGCGTTTCTCGTAGGGATATTGTTAGGGTTAGAGTTCGGTTAGGGTTTGGGTTAGGGTTAGGGTTAGGGTTAGGGTTAGGGTTAGGGTTAGGGTAAGGGTTAGGGTTATGC
>NC_142243.1:52663076-52665576 GCF_052056855.1 Sturnus vulgaris | reverse complement strand
CGCTTACGGTTACGGTTTGGACAAGTGTTGGGTTAGGGTTAGGGTTAGGGTTAGGGTTAGGGTTAGGGTTAGGGTTAGGTTTAGGGTTAGGATTAGGATTAGGGTTAGGGTTAGGGTTAGGGTTAGGGTTAGGGTTAGGGTTAGGGTTAGGGTTAGGGTTAGGGTTATGCTTTGGTATTGGATTAGGTTTAGGGTTAGGTTTAGGGTTAGTGTTAGGGTTAGGGTTAGGGTTAGGGTTAGGGTTAGGGTTAGGGTTAGGGTTAGGGATAAGGAAAGGCTTAGCGTTAGGGTTAGGGTTAGGGTTAGGATTTAGATTTAGCATTCGGGTTACTGTTACGATTACGCTTACGGTTACGGTTTGGACAAGTGTTGGGTTAAGGTTAGGGTTAGGGTTAGGGTTAGGGTTAGGGTTAGGGTTAGGGTTAGAGTTAGGGTTAGGTTTAGGGTTAGGGTTACGGTTACATTTTAGGGTTAGTGTTAGGATTAGGTTTAGAGTTAGGTTTAGGGTTAAGGTTACGGTTAGTTAGGTTTAGGGTTAGGGTTAGGGTTAGGGTTAGGGTTAGGGTTAGGGTTAGGGTTAGGGTTAGAGTTAGTATTGCATTGTGAGTTACGTTTATGTTTAGGGTTAGGGTTTGTGTTCCTGTTATGATTACGTTTAGTGTTATGCTATGGGTCGTGGTTTTGTTAAGAGTTACGTTTAGGTTTAGGCTTAAGTATAGGGCTAGTGTTAGCATTAGGTTTAGGGTTAGGTTGAATGTTAGGGTTACGCTTTGCACAAGGTTTCGACTTTGATTTAGGATTAGATATTGGGTTAGGGTTACGGTTAGGATTAGGGTTAGGGTTAGGTTTGGGGTTAGGGTTAGGGTTGGCGTTAGGGTTAGGTGTTTTGGTAATATTAGGGTTAGGGTTACGGTTAGGGATAGGGTAAGGCTTAGCGTTAGGCTTAGGGTTAGGGTTAGGTTTTGGATTAGGATTAGGTTTAGGGATAGGGTTAGGTTAGGGTTAGCGCTTGGGTTAGGGTTAGGCTTAGGGGTAGGGTTAGGTTAGGGTTAGCGTTTGGGTTAGGGTTAGGGTTAGGCTTAAGGTTTAGATTTAGGATTCGGGTTACTGTTACGATTACTCTTACGGTTACGGTTTGGACAAGTGTTAAGGTTAGGGTTAGGGTTAGGGTTAGGGTTAGGGTTAGGGTTAGGGTTAGGGTTAGGGTTAGGGTTAGGGTTAGGGTTAGGGTTAGGGTTAGGGTTAGGGTTAGGGTTAGGGTTAGGGTTAGGGTTAGGGTTAGGGTTAGGGTTAGGTTTTGGATTAGGATTAGGGTTAGGGTTAGGGTTACGGTCAGTGTTAGGGTTAGGGTTAGGTTTAGGGTTAGAGTAAGCATTCAGCTTATGCTTATTCTTAGGCCTTATTTTATCGTGTGCATAGCGTTTCTCGTAGGGATATTGTTAGGGTTAGAGTTCGGTTAGGGTTTGGGTTAGGGTTAGGGTTAGGGTTAGGGTTAGGGTTAGGGTTAGGGTTAGGGTTAGGGTTAGGGTTAGGGTTAGGGTTAGGGTTAGGGTTAGGGTTAGGGTTAGGGTTAGGGTTAGGGATAAGGAAAGGCTTAGCGTTAGGGTTAGGGTTAGGGTTAGGATTTAGATTTAGCATTCGGGTTACTGTTACGATTACGCTTACGGTTACGGTTTGGACAAGTGTTGGGTTAGGGTTAGGGTTAGGGTTCGGGTTAGGGTTAGGGTTAGGGTTAGGGTTAGGGTTAGGGTTAGAGTTAGGGTTAGGGTTAGGGTTAGGGTTACGGTTACATTTTAGGGTTAGTGTTAGGGTTAGGTTTAGCGTTAGGGTTAGGGTTAAGGTTACGGTTAGTTAGGGTTAGGGTTAGGGTTAGGGTTAGGGTTAGGGTTAGGGTTAGGGTTAGGATTAGGGTTAGGGATAGGGTTAGGGTTAGGGTTAGGGTTAGAGTTAGTATTGCATTGAGAGTTGCGTTTATGTTTAGGGTTAGCGTTTGTGTTCCTGTTATGATTACGTTTAGTGTTATGCTATGGGTCGTGGTTTTGTTAAGAGTTACGTTTAGGTTTAGGCTTAAGTATAGGGCTAGTGTTAGCATTAGGTTTAGGGTTAGGTTGAATGTAAGGGTTACGCTTTGCACAAGGTTTCGACTTTGATTTAGGATTAGATATTGGGTTAGGGTTACGGTTAGGATTAGGGTTAGGGTTAGGTTTGGGGTTAGGGTTAGGGTTAGCGTTAGGGTTAGGTGTTTTGGTAATATTAGGGTTAGGGTTAGGGTTAGGGATAGGGTAAGGCTTAGGGTTAGGGTTAGGGTTAGGGTTAGGTTTTGGATTAGGTTAGGGTTAGCGTTTGGGTTAGGGTTAGGGTTAGGCTTAAGGTTTAGATTTAGGATTCGGGTTACTGTTACGATTACTCTTACGGTTAAGGTTTGGACAAGTGTTACGGTTAGGGTTAGGGTTAGGGTTAGGGTTAGGGTTAGGGTTAGGGTTAGGGTTAGGTTTAGGGT
>NC_142243.1:52648076-52650576 GCF_052056855.1 Sturnus vulgaris | reverse complement strand
TAGGGTTAGGTTTAGGGTTAGAGTAAGGATTCAGCTTATGCTTATTCTTAGGCCTTATTTTATCGTATGCATAGCGTTTCTCGTAGGGATATTGTTAGGGTTAGAGTTCGGTTAGGGTTTGGGTTAGGGTTAGGGTTAGGGTTAGGGTTAGGGTTAGGGTGAGGTTAGGGTTAGGGTTAGGGTTAGGGTTAGGGTTAGGGTTAGGGTTAGGGTTAGGGTTAGGGTTAGGGTTAGGGTTAGGGTTAGGGTTAGGGTTAGGGTTAGGGTTAGGGTTAGGGTTAGGGTTAGGGTTACGGTTACATTTTAGGGTTAGTGTTAGGGTTAGGTTTAGCGTTAGGGTTAGGGTTAAGGTTACGGTTAGTTAGGGTTAGGGTTAGGGTTAGGGTTAGGGTTAGGGTTAGGATTAGGGTTAGGATTAGGGTTAGGGATAGGGTTAGGGTTAGGGTTAGGGTTAGAGTTAGTATTGCATTGAGAGTTGCGTTAATGTTTAGGGTTAGCGTTTGTGTTCCTGTTATGATTACGTTTAGTGTTATGCTATGGGTCGTGGTTTTGTTAAGTGTTACGTTTAGGTTTAGGCTTAAGTATAGGGCTAGTGTTAGCATTAGGTTTAGGGTTAGGTTGAATGTAAGGGTTACGCTTTGCACAAGGTTTCGAATTTGATTTAGGATTAGATATTGGGTTAGGGTTACGGTTAGGATTAGGGTTAGGGTTAGGTTTGGGGTTAGGGTTAGGGTTGGCGTTAGGGTTAGGTGTTTTGGTAATATTAGGGTTAGGGTTAGGGTTAGGGATAGGGTAAGGCTTAGGGTTAGGGTTAGGGTTAGGGTTAGGTTTTGGATTAGGATTAGGGTTAGGGTTAGGTTTAGGGTTAGGGTTAGCGTTTGGGTTAGGGTTAGGCTTAGGGTTAGGGTTAGGGTTAGGGTTAGGTTAGGGTTAGCGTTTGGGTTAGGGTTAGGGTTAGGCTTAAGGTTTAGATTTAGGATTCGGGTTACTGTTACGATTACTCTTACTGTTAAGGTTTGGACAAGTGTTACGGTTAGGGTTAGGGTTAGGGTTAGGGTTAGGGTTAGGGTTAGGGTTAGGGTTAGGGTTAGGGTTAGGTTTAGGGTTAGGGTTATGGTTACATTTTAGGGTTAGTGTTAGGCTTAGGTTTAGAGTTAGGGTTAGGGTTAAGGTTACGGTTAGTTAGGTTTAGGGTTAGGGTTAGGGTTAGGGTTAGGGTTAGGGTTAGGGTTAGAGTTAGTATTGCATTGAGAGTTACGTATATGTTTAGGGTTAGGGTTTTGTTCCTGTTATGATTACGTTTAGTGTTATGCTATGGGTCGTGGTTTTGTTAAGAGTTACGTTTAGGTTTAGGCTTAAGTATAGGGCTAGTGTTAGCATTAGGTTTAGGGTTAGGTTGAATGTTAGGGTTACGCTTTGCACAAGGTTTCGACTTTGATTTAGGATTAGATATTGGGTTAGGGTTACGGTTAGGATTACGGTTAGGGTTAGGTTTGGGGTTAGGGTTAGGGTTAGCATTAGGGTTAGGTGTTTTGGTAATATTAAGGTTAGGGTTAGGGATAGGGTAAGGCTTAGGGTTAGGGTTGGGGCTAGGGTTAGGTTTTGGGTTAGGGTTAGGGTTAGGGTTAGGGTTAGGGTTAGGGTTAGGGTTAGGTTTAGGGTTAGGGTTAGGGTTAGCGTTTGGGTTAGGGTTAGGTTTAGGGTTAGGGTTAGGGTTAGGTTAGGTTTAGCGTTTGGGTTAGGGTTAGGCTTAAGGTTTAGATTTAGGATTCGGGTTACTGTTACGATTACTCTTACGGTTACGGTTTGGACAAGTGTTACGGTTAGGGTTAGGGTTAGGGTTAGGGTTAGGGTAAGGGTTAGGGTTATGCTTTGGTTTTGGATTAGGTTTAGGGTTAGGGTTAGGGTTAGTGTTAGGGTTAGGGTTAGGGTTAGGGTTAGGGTTAGGGTTAGGGTTAGGGTGAGGTTAGGGTTAGGGTTAGGGTTAGGGTTAGGGTTAGGGTAAGGGTTAGGGTTAGGGTTAGGGTTAGGGTTAGGGTTAGGGTTAGGGTTAGGGTTAGGGTTAGGGTTAGGGTTAGGGTTAGGGTTAGGGTTAGGGTTAGGGTTAGGGTTAGGGTTAGGGTTAGGGTTAGGGTTAGGGATACGGTTAGGGTTAGGGTTAGGCTTAGGGTTAGGGTTAGGGTTAGGGTTAGGGTTAGGGTTAGGTTTAGGGATGAGGTTAGGGATAGGGTTAGGGTTTAGATTTAGGATTCGGGTTACTGTTACGATTATGCTTACCGTTACGGTTTCGACAAGTGTTACGGCAAGGGTTAGAGTTAGGTTTGGGGATAGGGTGAGGGTTGGGGTTAGGTTTAGGGTTAGTGTTTGGGTTAGGGGTAGGGTTAGGGTTGGGCTTAGGGTGAGGTTAGGGTTAGGGTTAGGGTTAGGGTTAGTGTTAGGGTTAGGGTTAGGGTTAGGGTTAGGGTTAGGGTTAGAGTTAGGGTTAGGGTTAGGATTAGGG
>NC_142243.1:52635576-52638076 GCF_052056855.1 Sturnus vulgaris | reverse complement strand
TAGGGTAAGGGTTAGGGATAAGGAAAGGCTTAGCGTTAGGGTTAGGGTTAGGGTTAGGATTTAGATTTAGCATTCGGGTTACTGTTACGATTACGCTTACGGTTACGGTTTGGACAAGTGTTGGGTTAGGGTTAGGGTTAGGGTTAGGGTTAGGGTTAGGGTTAGGGTTAGGTTTAGGGTTAGGATTAGGATTAGGGTTAGGGTTAGGGTTAGGGTTAGGGTTAGGGTTAGGGTTAGGGTTAGGGTTAGGGTTAGGGTTATGCTTTGGTATTGGATTAGGTTTAGGGTTAGGTTTAGGGTTAGTGTTAGGGTTAGGGTTAGGGTTAGGGTTAGGGTTAGGGTTAGGGTTAGGGATAAGGAAAGGCTTAGCGTTAGGGTTAGGGTTAGGGTTAGGATTTAGATTTAGCATTCGGGTTACTGTTACGATTACGCTTACGGTTACGGTTTGGACAAGTGTTGGGTTAAGGTTAGGGTTAGGGTTAGGGTTAGGGTTAGGGTTAGGGTTAGGGTTAGAGTTAGGGTTAGGTTTAGGGTTAGGGTTACGGTTACATTTTAGGGTTAGTGTTAGGATTAGGTTTAGAGTTAGGTTTAGGGTTAAGGTTACGGTTAGTTAGGTTTAGGGTTAGGGTTAGGGTTAGGGTTAGGGTTAGGGTTAGGGTTAGGGTTAGGGTTAGAGTTAGTATTGCATTGTGAGTTACGTTTATGTTTAGGGTTAGGGTTTGTGTTCCTGTTATGATTACGTTTAGTGTTATGCTATGGGTCGTGGTTTTGTTAAGAGTTACGTTTAGGTTTAGGCTTAAGTATAGGGCTAGTGTTAGCATTAGGTTTAGGGTTAGGTTGAATGTTAGGGTTACGCTTTGCACAAGGTTTCGACTTTGATTTAGGATTAGATATTGGGTTAGGGTTACGGTTAGGATTAGGGTTAGGGTTAGGTTTGGGGTTAGGGTTAGGGTTGGCGTTAGGGTTAGGTGTTTTGGTAATATTAGGGTTAGGGTTACGGTTAGGGATAGGGTAAGGCTTAGCGTTAGGCTTAGGGTTAGGGTTAGGTTTTGGATTAGGATTAGGTTTAGGGATAGGGTTAGGTTAGGGTTAGCGCTTGGGTTAGGGTTAGGCTTAGGGTTAGGGTTAGGTTAGGGTTAGCGTTTGGGTTAGGGTTAGGGTTAGGCTTAAGGTTTAGATTTAGGATTCGGGTTACTGTTACGATTACTCTTACGGTTACGGTTTGGACAAGTGTTAAGGTTAGGGTTAGGGTTAGGGTTAGGGTTAGGGTTAGGGTTAGGGTTAGGGTTAGGGTTAGGGTTAGGGTTAGGGTTAGGGTTAGGGTTAGGGTTAGGGTTAGGGTTAGGGTTAGGGTTAGGGTTAGGGTTAGGGTTAGGGTTAGGTTTAGGGTTAGGGAAAGGGTTAGGGTTCGGGTTAGGGTTAGGGTTAGGGTTAGGGTTAGGGTTAGGGTTAGGGTTAGGGTTAGGGTTAGGGTTAGAGTTAGTATTGCATTGAGAGTTACGTTTATGTTTAGGGTTAGGGTTTGTGTTCCTGTTATGATTACGTTTAGTGTTATGCTATGGGTCGTGGTTTTGTTAAGAGTTACATTTAGGTTTAGGCTTAAGTATAGGGCTAGTGTTAGCATTAGGTTTAGGGTTAGGTTGAATGTTAGGGTTACGCTTTGCACAAGGTTTCGACTTTGATTTAGGATTAGATATTGGGTTAGGGTTACGGTTAGGATTAGGGTTAGGGTTAGGTTTGGGGTTAGGGTTAGGGTTAGCGTTAGGGTTAGGTGTTTTGGTAATATTAGGGTTAGGGTTAGGGATAGGGTAAGGCTTAGGGTTAGGGTTAGGGTTAGGGTTAGGTTTTGGGTTAGGGTTAGGGTTAGGGTTAGGTTTAGGGTTAGGGTTAGCGTTTGGGTTAGGGTTAGGATTAGGGTTAGGGTTAGGGTTAGGATTAGGGTTAGGGTTAGGTTTGGGTTAGCGTTTGGGTTAGGGTTAGGGTTAGGCTTAAGGTTTAGATTTAGGATTCTGGTTACTGTTACGATTACTCTTACGGTTACGGTTTGGACAAGAGTTACGGTTAGGGTTAGGGTTAGGGTTAAGGTTAGGGTTAGGGTTAGGGTTAGGGTTAGGGTTAGGGTTAAGGTTAGGGTTAGGGTTAGGGTTAGGGTTAGGGTTAGGGTTAGGGTTAGGGTTAGGGTTAGGGTTATGCTTTGGTTTTGTATTAGGATTAGGGTTAGGGTTAGGATTAAGGTCAGTGTTAGGGTTAGGGTTAGGTTTAGGGTTAGAGTAAGGATTCAGCATATGCTTATTCTTAGGCCTTTTTTTATCGTATGCATAGCGTTTCTCGTAGGGATATTGTTTGGGTTAGAGTTCGGTTAGGGTTTGGGTTAGGGTTAGGGTTAGGGTTAGGGTTAGGGTTAGGGTGAGGTTAGGGTTAGGGTTAGGGTTAGGGTTAGGGTTAGGGTTAGGGTTAGGGTTACAGTTACATTTTAGGGTTAGTGTTAGGGTTAGGTTTA
>NC_142243.1:52618076-52620576 GCF_052056855.1 Sturnus vulgaris | reverse complement strand
GTTAGGGTTAGGTTTAGGGTGAGGTTAGGGTTAGGGTTAGGGTTAGGGTTAGGGTTAGGGTTAGGGTTAGGGTTAGGGTTAGGGTTAGGGTTAGGGTGAGGTTTGGGTTAGGGTTAGGTTTATGGTTAGCGTTAGGGTTAGGGTTAAGGTCAGTGTTAGGGTTAGGGTTAGGTTTAGGGTTAGAGTAAGGATTCACCTTATGCTTATGCTTAGGCCTTTTTTTATCGTATGCATAGCGTTTCTCGTAGGGATATTGTTAGGGTTAGAGTACGGTTAGGGTTTGGGTTAGGGTTAGGGTTAGGTTTAGGGTTAGGGTGAGGTTAGGGTTAGGGTTAGGGTTAGGGTTAGGGTTAGGGTTAGGGTTAGGGTTAGGGTTAGGGTTAGGGTTAGGGTTAGGGTTAGGGTTAGGGTTAGGGTTAGGGTTAGGGTTAGGGTTAGGTTAGGGTTAGGGATACGGTTAGGGTTAGGGTTAGGCTTAGGGTTAGGGTTAGGGTTAGGGTTAGGGTTAGGGATGAGGTTAGGGATAGGGTTAGGGTTTAGATTTAGGATTCGGGTTACTGTTACGATTATGCTTACCGTTACGGTTTCGACAAGTGTTACGGCAAGGGTTAGAGTTAGGTTTGGGGATAGGGTGAGGGTTGGGGTTAGGTTTAGGGTTAGTGTTTGGGTTAGGGGTAGGGTTAGGGTTAGGCTTAGGGTGAGGTTAGGGTTAGGGTTAGGGTTAGGGTTAGTGTTAGGGTTAGGGTTAGGGTTAGGGTTAGGGTTAGGGTTAGGGTTAGGGTTAGAGTTAGGGTTAGGGTTAGGATTAGGGTTAGGGTTAGGGTTACGGTTAGGGTTAGGGTTAGGGTTAGGGTTAGGTTTTGGGATAGGGTTAGGGTTAGGGTTAGGGTTAGGGTTAGGGTTAGAGTTAGGGTTAGGGTTAGGATTAGGGTTAGGGTTAGGGTTACGGTTAGGGTTAGGGTTAGGGTTAGGGTTAGTGTTAGGTTTTGGGATAGGGTTAGGGATAAATTAGGGTTAATGTTAGTTTTAATGGTTAGGGTTAGGCTTAGTGTTACTGTTAGGTTTAGGGTTAGGGTTACGGTTACATTTTAGGGTTAGTGTTAGGGTTAGGTTTAGAGTTAGGGTTAGGGTTAAGGTTACGGTTAGTTAGGTTTAGGGTTAGGGTTAGGGTTAGGGTTAGGGTTAGGGTTAGGGTTAGGGTTAGGGTTAGGGTTAGGGTTAGGGTTAGGGTTAGGGTTAGGGTTAGGGTTAGGGTTAGGGTTAGGGTTAGGTTAGGGTTAGCGTTTCGGTTAGGGTTAGGGTTAGGCTTAAGGTTTAGATTTATGATTCGGGTTACTGTTACGATTACTCTTACGGTTACAGTTTGGACAAGTGTTACGGTTAGGGTTAGGGTTAGGGTTAGGGTTAGGGTTAGGGTTATGGTTAGGGTTAGGGTTAGGGTTAGGGTTAGGGTTAGGGTTAGGGTTAGGGTTAGGGTTAGGGTTAGGGTTAGGGTTAGGGTTAGGGTTAGGGTTATGCTTTGGTTTTGGATTAGGATTAGGGTTAGGGTTAGGGTTACGGTCAGTGTTAGGGTTAGGGTTAGGTTTAGGGTTAGAGTAAGCATTCCGCTTATGCTTATTCTTAGGCCTTATTTTATCGTGTGCATAGCGTTTCTCGTAGGGATATTGTTAGGGTTAGAGTTCGGTTAGGGTTTGGGTTAGGGTTAGGGTTAGGGTTAGGGTTAGGGTTAGGGTTAGGGTTAGGGTTAGGGTTAGGGTTAGGGTTAGGGTTAGGGTTAGGGTTAGGGATAAGGAAAGGCTTAGCGTTAGGGTTAGGGTTAGGGTTAGGATTTAGATTTAGCATTCGGGTTACTGTTACGATTACGCTTACGGTTACGGTTTGGACAAGTGTTGGGTTAGGGTTAGGGTTAGGGTTCGGGTTAGGGTTAGGGTTAGGGTTAGGGTTAGGGTTAGGGTTAGGGTTAGAGTTAGGGTTAGGGTTAGGGTTAGGGTTACGGTTACATTTTAGGGTTAGTGTTAGGGTTAGGTTTAGCGTTAGGGTTAGGGTTAAGGTTACGGTTAGTTAGGGTTAGGGTTAGGGTTAGGGTTAGGGTTAGGGTTAGGGTTAGGGTTAGGATTAGGGTTAGGGATAGGGTTAGGGTTAGGGTTAGGGTTAGGGTTAGAGTTAGTATTGCATTGAGAGTTGCGTTTATGTTTAGGGTTAGCGTTTGTGTTCCTGTTATGATTACGTTTAGTGTTATGCTATGGGTCGTGGTTTTGTTAAGAGTTACGTTTAGGTTTAGGCTTAAGTATAGGGCTAGTGTTAGCATTAGGTTTAGGGTTAGGTTGAATGTAAGGGTTACGCTTTGCACAAGGTTTCGACTTTGATTTAGGATTAGATATTGGGTTAGGGTTACGGTTAGGATTAGGGTTAGGGTTAGGTATGGGGTTAGGGTTAGGGTTAGCGTTAGGGTTAGGTGTTTTGGTAATATTAGGGTTAGGGTTAGGGTTAGGGATAGGGT
>NC_142243.1:52610576-52613076 GCF_052056855.1 Sturnus vulgaris | reverse complement strand
TTAGGGTGAGGTTTGGGTTAGGGTTAGGTTTATGGTTAGCGTTAGGGTTAGAGTTAAGGTCAGTGTTAGGGTTAGGGTTAGGTTTAGGGTTAGAGTAAGGATTCACCTTATGCTTATGCTTAGGCCTTTTTTTATCGTATGCATAGCGTTTCTCGTAGGGATATTGTTAGGGTTAGAGTACGGTTAGGGTTTGGGTTAGGGTTAGGGTTAGGTTTAGGGTTAGGGTGAGGTTAGGGTTAGGGTTAGGGTTAGGGTTAGGGTTAGGGTTAGGGTTAGGGTTAGGGTTAGGGTTAGGGTTAGGGTTAGGGTTAGGGTTAGGGTTAGGGTTAGGGTTAGGGTTAGGGTTAGGGTTAGGGTTAGGGTTAGGGTTAGGGTTAGGGTTAGGTTAGGGTTAGGGATACGGTTAGGGTTAGGGTTAGGCTTAGGGTTAGGGTTAGGGTTAGGGTTAGGGTTAGGGATGAGGTTAGGGATAGGGTTAGGGTTTAGATTTAGGATTCGGGTTACTGTTACGATTATGCTTACCGTTACGGTTTCGACAAGTGTTACGGCAAGGGTTAGAGTTAGGTTTGGGGATAGGGTGAGGGTTGGGGTTAGGTTTAGGGTTAGTGTTTGGGTTAGGGGTAGGGTTAGGGTTAGGCTTAGGGTGAGGTTAGGGTTAGGGTTAGGGTTAGGGTTAGTGTTAGGGTTAGGGTTAGGGTTAGGGTTAGGGTTAGGGTTAGGGTTAGGGTTAGAGTTAGGGTTAGGGTTAGGATTAGGGTTAGGGTTAGGGTTACGGTTAGGGTTAGGGTTAGGGTTAGGGTTAGGTTTTGGGATAGGGTTAGGGTTAGGGTTAGGGTTAGGGTTAGGGTTAGAGTTAGGGTTAGGGTTAGGATTAGGGTTAGGGTTAGGGTTACGGTTAGGGTTAGGGTTAGGGTTAGGGTTAGTGTTAGGTTTTGGGATAGGGTTAGGGATAAATTAGGGTTAATGTTAGTTTTAATGGTTAGGGTTAGGCTTAGTGTTACTGTTAGGTTTAGGGTTAGGGTTACGGTTACATTTTAGGGTTAGTGTTAGGGTTAGGTTTAGAGTTAGGGTTAGGGTTAAGGTTACGGTTAGTTAGGTTTAGGGTTAGGGTTAGGGTTAGGGTTAGGGTTAGGGTTAGGGTTAGGGTTAGGGTTAGGGTTAGGGTTAGGGTTAGGGTTAGGGTTAGGGTTAGGGTTAGGGTTAGGGTTAGGGTTAGGGTTAGGGTTAGGGTTAGGGTTAGGGTTAGGGTTAGGGTTAGGGTTAGGTTAGGGTTAGGGATACGGTTAGGGTTAGGGTTAGGCTTAGGGTTAGGGTTAGGGTTAGGGTTAGGGTTAGGGATGAGGTTAGGGATAGGGTTAGGGTTTAGATTTAGGATTCGGGTTACTGTTACGATTATGCTTACCGTTACGGTTTCGACAAGTGTTACGGCAAGGGTTAGAGTTAGGTTTGGGGATAGGGTGAGGGTTGGGGTTAGGTTTAGGGTTAGTGTTTGGGTTAGGGGTAGGGTTAGGGTTAGGCTTAGGGTGAGGTTAGGGTTAGGGTTAGGGTTAGGGTTAGTGTTAGGGTTAGGGTTAGGGTTAGGGTTAGGGTTAGGGTTAGGGTTAGAGTTAGGGTTAGGGTTAGGATTAGGGTTAGGGTTAGGGTTACGGTTAGGGTTAGGGTTAGGGTTAGGGTTAGGTTTTGGGATAGGGTTAGGGTTAGGGTTAGGGTTAGGGTTAGGGTTAGAGTTAGGGTTAGGGTTAGGATTAGGG
This sequence comes from Sturnus vulgaris, assembly GCF_052056855.1. Classification (NCBI taxonomy): domain Eukaryota; kingdom Metazoa; phylum Chordata; class Aves; order Passeriformes; family Sturnidae; genus Sturnus; species Sturnus vulgaris. The sequence continues at coordinate 52,611,325 of NC_142243.1, read as the reverse complement.
TTAGGGTTAGGGTTACGGTTAGGGTTAGGGTTAGGGTTAGGGTTAGTGTTAGGTTTTGGGATAGGGTTAGGGATAAATTAGGGTTAATGTTAGTTTTAATGGTTAGGGTTAGGCTTAGTGTTACTGTTAGGTTTAGGGTTAGGGTTACGGTTACATTTTAGGGTTAGTGTTAGGGTTAGGTTTAGAGTTAGGGTTAGGGTTAAGGTTACGGTTAGTTAGGTTTAGGGTTAGGGTTAGGGTTAGGGTTAGGGTTAGGGTTAGGGTTAGGGTTAGGGTTAGGGTTAGGGTTAGGGTTAGGGTTAGGGTTAGGGTTAGGGTTAGGGTTAGGTTAGGGTTAGCGTTTCGGTTAGGGTTAGGGTTAGGCTTAAGGTTTAGATTTATGATTCGGGTTACTGTTACGATTACTCTTACGGTTACAGTTTGGACAAGTGTTACGGTTAGGGTTAGGGTTAGGGTTAGGGTTAGGGTTAGGGTTATGGTTAGGGTTAGGGTTAGGGTTAGGGTTAGGGTTAGGGTTAGGGTTAGGGTTAGGGTTAGGGTTAGGGTTAGGGTTAGGGTTAGGGTTAGGGTTATGCTTTGGTTTTGGATTAGGATTAGGGTTAGGGTTAGGGTTACGGTCAGTGTTAGGGTTAGGGTTAGGTTTAGGGTTAGAGTAAGCATTCAGCTTATGCTTATTCTTAGGCCTTATTTTATCGTGTGCATAGCGTTTCTCGTAGGGATATTGTTAGGGTTAGAGTTCGGTTAGGGTT
>NC_142243.1:52535576-52543076 GCF_052056855.1 Sturnus vulgaris | reverse complement strand
TAGGGTTAGGGTTAGGGTTAAGGTTAGGGTTAGGGTTAGGGTTAGGGTTAGGGTTAGGGTTAGGGTTAGGGTTAGGGTTAGGGTTAGGGTTATGCTTTGGTTTTGTATTAGGATTAGGGTTAGGGTTAGGATTAAGGTCAGTGTTAGGGTTAGGGTTAGGTTTAGGGTTAGAGTAAGGATTCAGCATATGCTTATTCTTAGGCCTTTTTTTATCGTTTGCATAGCGTTTCTCGTAGGGATATTGTTTGGGTTAGAGTTCGGTTAGGGTTTGGGTTAGGGTTAGGGTTAGGGTTAGGGTTAGGGTTAGGGTGAGGTTAGGGTTAGGGTTAGGGTTAGGGTTAGGGTTAGGGTTAGGGTTAGGGTTAGGGTTACAGTTACATTTTAGGGTTAGTGTTAGGGTTAGGTTTAGAGTTAGGGTTAGGTTTAAGGTTACGGTTAGTTAGGTTTAGGGTTAGGGTTAGGGTTAGGGTTAGGGTTAGGGTTAGGGTTAGGGTTAGGATTAGGGTTAGGGTTAGGGTTAGGGTTAGGGTTAGGGTTAGGGTTAGGGTTAGGGTTAGGGTTAGAGTTAGTATTGCATTTAGAGTTACGTTTATGTTTAGGGTTAGGGTTTTGTTCCTGTTATGATTACGTTTAGTGTTATGGTATGGGTCGTGGTTTTGTTAAGAGTTACGTTTAGGTTTAGGCTTAAGTATAGGGCTAGTGTTAGCATTAGGTTTAGGGTTAGGTTGAATGTTAGGGTTACGCTTTGCACAAGGTTTCGACTTTGATTTAGGATTAGATATTGGGTTAGGGTTACGGTTAGGATTAGGGTTAGGGTTAGGTTTGGGGTTAGGGTTAGGGTTAGCGTTAGGGTTAGGTGTTTTGGTAATATTAGGGTTAGGGTTAGGGTTAGGGATAGGGTAAGGCTTAGCGTTAAGCTTAGGATTAGGGTTAGGTTTTGGATTAGGATTAGGTTTAGGGTTAGGGTTAGGTTAGGCTTTGCGTTTGGGTTAGGGTTAGGCTTAGGTTTAGGGTTAGGTTAGGGTTAGCGTTTGGGTTAGGGTTAGGGTTAGGCTTAAGGTTTAGATTTAGGATTCGGGTTACTGTTACGATTACTCTTACGGTTACAGTTTGGACAAGTGTTACGGTTAGGGTTAGGGTTAGGGTTAGGGTTAGGGTTAGGGTTATGGTTAGGGTTAGGGTTAGGGTTAGGGTTAGGGTTAGGGTTAGGGTTAGGGTTAGGGTTAGGGTTAGGGTTATGCTTTGGTTTTGGATTAGGATTAGGGTTAGGGTTAGGGTTACGGTCAGTGTTAGGGTTAGGGTTAGGTTTAGGGTTAGAGTAAGGATTCAGCTTATGCTTATTCTTAGGCCTTATTTTATCGTATGCATAGCGTTTCTCGTAGGGATATTGTTAGGGTTAGAGTTCGGTTAGGGTTTGGGTTAGGGTTAGGGTTAGGGTTAGGGTTAGGGTTAGGGTGAGGTTAGGGTTAGGGTTAGGGTTAGGGTTAGGGTTAGGGTTAGGGTTAGGGTTAGGGTTAGGGTTAGGGTTAGGGTTAGGTTTAGGGTTAGGATTAGGGTTAGGGTTCGGGTTAGGGTTAGGGATAAGGAAAGGCTTAGCGTTAGGGTTAGGGTTAGGGTTAGGATTTAGATTTAGCATTCGGGTTACTGTTACGATTACGCTTACGGTTACGGTTTGGACAAGTGTTGGGTTAGGGTTAGGGTTAGGGTTCGGGTTAGGGATAGGGTTAGGGTTAGGGTTAGGGTTAGGGTTAGGGTTAGAGTTAGGGTTAGGGTTAGGGTTAGGGTTACGGTTACATTTTAGGGTTAGTGTTAGGGTTAGGTTTAGCGTTAGGGTTAGGGTTAAGGTTACGGTTAGTTAGGGTTAGGGTTAGGGTTAGGGTTAGGGTTAGGGTTAGGGTTAGGGTTAGGGTTAGGATTAGGGTTAGGGATAGGGTTAGGGTTAGGGTTAGGGTTAGGGTTAGAGTTAGTATTGCATTGAGAGTTGCGTTTATGTTTAGGGTTAGCGTTTGTGTTCCTGTTATGATTACGTTTAGTGTTATGCTATGGGTCGTGGTTTTGTTAAGTGTTACGTTTAGGTTTCGCTTAAGTATAGGGCTAGTGTTAGCATTAGGTTTAGGGTTAGGTTGAATGTTAGGGTTACGCTTTGCACAAGGTTTCGACTTTGATTTAGGATTAGATATTGGGTTAGGGTTACGGTTAGGATTAGGGTTAGCGTTAGGTTTGGGGTTAGGGTTAGGGTTAGCGTTAGGGTTAGGTGTTTTGGTAATATTAGGGTTAGGGTTAGGGTTAGGGATAGGGTAAGGCTTAGCGTTAAGCTTAGGATTAGGGTTAGGTTTTGGATTATGATTAGGTTTAGGGTTAGGGTTAGGTTAGGGTTAGCGTTTGGGTTAGGGTTAGGCTTAGGGTTAGGGTTAGGGTTAGGTTAGGGTTAGCGTTTGGGTTAGGGTTAGGGTTAGGCTTAAGGTTTAGATTTAGGATTCGGGTTACTGTTACGATTACTCTTACGGTTACAGTTTGGACAAGTGTTACGGTTAGGGTTAGGGTTAGGGTTAGGGTTAGGGTTAGGGTTAGGGTTAGGGTTAGGGTTAGGGTTAGGGTTAGGGTTAGGGTTAGGGTTAGGGTTAGGGTTAGGGTTAGGGTTATGCTTTGGTTTTGGATTAGGATTAGGGTTAGGGTTAGGGTTAAGGTCAGTGTTAGGGTTAGGGTTAGGTTTAGGGTTAGAGTAAGGATTCAGCTTATGCTTATTCTTAGGCCTTTTTTTATCGTATGCATAGCGTTTCTCGTAGGGATATTGTTAGGGTTAGAGTTCGGTTAGGGTTTGGGTTAGGGTTAGGGTTAGGGTTTGGGCTAGGGTTAGGGTGAGGTTAGGGTTAGGGTTAGGGTTAGGGTTAGGGTTAGGGTTAGGGTTAGGGTTAGGGTTAGGGTTAGGGTTAGGGTTAGGGTTAGGGTTAGGGTTAGGGTTAGGGTTAGGGTTAGGGTTAGGGTTAGGGTTAGGGTTAGGGTTATGCTTTGGTTTTGGATTAGGATTAGGGTTAGGGTTAGGGTGAAGGTCAGTGTTAGGGTTAGGGTTAGGTTTAGGGTTAGATTAAGGATTCAGCTTATGCTTATTCTTAGGCCTTTTTTTATCGTATGCATAGCGTTTCTCGTAGGGATATTGTTTGGGTTAGAGTTCGGTTAGGGTTTGGGTTAGGGTTAGGGTTAGGGTTAGGGTTAGGGTTAGGGTGAGGTTAGGGTTAGGGTTAGGGTTAGGGTTAGGGTTAGGGTTAGGGTTAGGGTTAGGGTTAGGGTTAGGGTTAGGGTTAGGGTTAGGGTTAGGGTTAGGGTTAGGGTTAGGGTTAGGGTTAGGGTTAGGGTTAGGGTTAGGGTTAGGGTTAGGGTTACAGTTACATTTTAGGGTTAGTGTTAGGATTAGGTTTAGAGTTAGGGTTAGGTTTAAGGTTACGGTTAGTTAGGTTTAGGGTTAGGGTTAGGGTTAGGGTTAGGATTAGGGTTAGGGTTAGGGTTAGGGTTAGGGTTAGGGTTAGGGTTAGAGTTAGTATTGCATTGAGAGTTAAGTTTATGTTTAGGGTTAGGGTTTTGTTCCTGTTATGATTACGTTTAGTGTTATGCTATGGGTCGTGGTTTTGTTAAGAGTTACGTTTAGGTTTAGGCTTAAGTATAGGGCTAGTGTTAGCATTAGGTTTAGGGTTAGGTTGAATGTTAGGGTTACGCTTTGCACAAGGTTTCGACTTTGATTTAGGATTAGATATTGGGTTAGGGTTACGGTTAGGATTAGGGTTAGGGTTAGGGTTAGCGTTAGGCTTAGGTGTTTTGGTAATATTAGGGTTAGGGTTAGGGATAGGGTAAGGCTTAGGTTTAGGGTTAGGGTTAGGGTTAGGTTTTGGGTTAGGGTTAGGGTTAGGGTTAGGTTTAGGGTTAGGGTTAGCGTTTGGGTTAGGGTTAGGGTTAGGCTTAGGGTTAGGGTTAGGGTTAGGGTTAGGGTTAGGGTTAGGGTTAGGTTTAAGGTTAGGGTTAGGGTTAGGGTTAGGGTTAGGGTTAGGGTTAGGGTTAGGGTTAGGGTTAGGTTTAGGGTTAGGGAAAGGGTTAGGGTTAGGGTTAGGGTTAGGGTTAGGGTTAGGGTTAGGGTTAGGGTTAGGTTTAGGGTTAGGGAAAGGGTTAGGGTTCGGGTTAGGGTTAGGGTTAGGGTTAGGGTTAGGGTTAGGGTTAGGGTTAGGGAAAGGGTTAGGGTTCGGGTTAGGGTTAGGGTTAGGGTTAGGGTTAGGGTTAGGGTTAGGGTTAGGGTTAGGGTTAGGGTTATGCTTTGGTTTTGGATTAGGATTAGGGTTAGGGTTAGGGTTACGGTCAGTGTTAGGGTTAGGGTTAGGCTTAGGGTTAGGGTTAGGGTTAGGGTTAGGTTAGGGTTAGCGTTTGGGTTAGGGTTAGGGTTAGGCTTAAGGTTTAGATTTAGGATTCGGGTTACTGTTACGATTACTCTTACGGTTAAGGTTTGGACAAGTGTTACGGTTAGGGTTAGGGTTAGGGTTAGGGTTAGGGTTAGGGTTAGGGTTAGGGTTAGGGTTAGGGTTAGGGTTAGGGTTAGGGTTATGCTTTGGTTTTGGATTAGGTTTAGGGTTAGGGTTAGGGTTAGGGTTAGGTGTTTTGGTAATATTAGGGTTTGGGTTAGGGTTAGGGATAGGGTAAGGCTTAGCGTTAGGCTTAGGGTTAGGGTTAGGTTTTGGATTAGGATTAGGTTTAGGGTTAGGGTTAGGTTAGGGTTAGCGTTTGGGTTAGGGTTAGGCTTAGGGTTAGGGTTAGGGTTAGGTTAGGGTTAGCGTTTGGGTTAGAGTTAGGGTTAGACTTAAGGTTTAGATTTAGGATTCGGGTTACTGTTACGATTACTCTTACGGTTACGGTTTGGACAAGGGTTACGGTTAGGGTTAGGGTTAGGGTTAGGGTTAGGGTTAGGGTTAGGGTTAGGGTTATGCTTTGGTTTTGGATTAGGATTAGGGTTAGGGTTAGGTTAGGGTTAGCGTTTGGGTTAGAGTTAGGGTTAGACTTAAGGTTTAGATTTAGGATTCGGGTTACTGTTACGATTACTCTTACGGTTACGGTTTGGACAAGGGTTACGGTTAGGGTTAGGGTTCGGGTTAGGGTTAGGGATAAGGAAAGGCTTAGCGTTAGGGTTAGGGTTAGTGTTAGGGTTTAGATTTAGCATTCGGGTTACTGTTACTATTACGCTTACGTTTACGATTTGGACTAGTGTTGGGTTAGGGTTAGGGTTAGGGTTAGGGTTAGGGTTAGGGTTAGGGTTAGGGTTAGGGTTAGGGTTAGGGTTAGGGTTAGGGTTAGGGTTAGGGTTAGGGTTAGGGTTAGGGTTAGGGTTAGGTTTAGGGTTAGGGTTACGGTTAGTTAGGTTTAGGGTTAGGGTTAGGGTCAGGATTAGGGTTAGGGTTAGGGTTAGGGTTAGAGTTAGTATTGCATTGAGAGTTACGTTTATGTTTAGGGTTAGGGTTTTGTTCCTGTTATGATTACGTTTAGTGTTATGCTATGGGTCGTGGTTTTGTTAAGAGTTACGTTTAGGTTTAGGCTTAAGTATAGGGCTAGTGTTAGCATTAGGTTTAGGGTTAGGTTGAATGTTAGGGTTACGCTTTGCACAAGGTTTCGACTTTGATTTAGGATTAGATATTGGGTTAGGGTTACGGTTAGGATTAGGGTTAGGGTTAGGTTTGGGGTTAGGGTTAGGGTTAGCGTTAGGCTTAGGTGTTTTGGTAATATTAGGGTTAGGGTTAGGGATAGGGTAAGGCTTAGGGTTAGGGTTACGGTTAGGGTTAGGTTTTGGATTAGGATTAGGTTTAGGGTTAGGGTTAGGTTAGGGTTAGCTTTTGGGTTAGGGTTAGGGTTAGGCTTAGGGTTAGGGTTAGGGTTAGGTTAGGGTTAGCGTTTGGGTTAGAGTTAGGGTTAGGGTTAGGGTTAGGGTTAGGGTTAGGATTAGGGTTAGGGTTAGGGTTATGCTTTGGTTTTGGATTAGGTTTAGGGTTAGGGTTAGGGTTAGGGTTAGGTGTTTTGGTAATATTAGGGTTTGGGTTAGGGTTAGGGTTAGGGTGAGGTTAGGGTTAGGGTTAGGGTTAGGGTTAGGGTTAGGGTTAGGGTTAGGGTTAGGGTTAGGGTTAGGGTTAGGGTTAGGGTTAGGGTTAGGGTTAGGGTTAGGGTTGGGGTTAGGGTTAGGGTTAGGGTTCGGGTTAGGGTTAGGGATAAGGAAAGGCTTAGCGTTAGGGTTAGGGTTAGGGTTAGGATTTAGATTTAGCATTCGGGTTACTGTTACTATTACGCTTACGGTTACGGTTTGGACTAGTGTTGGGTTAGGGTTAGGGTTAGGGTTAGGGTTAGGGTTAGGGTTATGGTTAGGGTTAGGGTTAGGGTTAGGGTTACGGTTACATTTTAGGGTTAGTGTTAGGGTTAGGTTTAGAGTTAGGGTTAGGGTTAAGGTTACGGTTAGTTAGGTTTAGGGTTAGGGTTAGGGTCAGGATTAGGGTTAGGGTTAGAGTTAGTATTGCATTGAGAGTTACGTTTATGTTTAGGGTTAGGGTTTTGTTCCTGTTATGATTACGTTTAGTGTTATGCTATGGGTCGTGGTTTTGTTAAGAGTTACGTTTAGGTTTAGGCTTAAGTATAGGGCTAGTGTTAGCATTAGGTTTAGGGTTAGGTTGAATGTTAGGGTTACGCTTTGCACAAGGTTTCGACTTTGATTTAGGATTAGATATTGGGTTAGGGTTACGGTTAGGATTAGGGTTAGGGTTAGGTTTGGGGTTAGGGTTAGGGTTAGCGTTAGGCTTAGGTGTTTTGGTAATATTAGGGTTAGGGTTAGGGATAGGGTAAGGCTTAGGGTTAGGGTTAGGGTTAGGGTTAGGTTTTGGATTAGGATTAGGTTTAGGGTTAGGGTTAGGTTAGGGTTAGCGTTTGGGTTAGGGTTAGGCTTAGGGTTAGGGTTAGGGTTAGGTTAGGGTTAGCGTTTGGGTTAGAGTTAGGGTTAGACTTAAGGTTTAGATTTAGGATTCGGGTTACTGTTACGATTACTCTTACGGTTACGGTTTGGACAAGAGTTACGGTTAGGGTTAGGGTTAGGGTTAGGGTTAGGGTTAGGGTTAGGGTTAGGGTTAGGGTTAAGGTTAGGGTTAGGGTTAGGGTTAGGGTTAGGGTTATGCTTTGGTTTTGTATTAGGATTAGGGTTAGGGTTAGGGTTAGGGTTAGGTTTAGGGTTAGAGTAAGGATTCAGCATATGCTTATTCTTAGGCCTTTTTTTATCGTATGCATAGCGTTTCTCGTAGGGATATTGTTAGGGTTAGAGTTCGGTTAGGGTTTGGGTTAGGGTTAGGGTTAGGGTTAGGGTTAGGGTTAGGGTTAGGGTTAGGGTGAGGTTTGGGTTAGGGTTAGGGTTAGGGTTAAGGTTAGGTTTATGGTTAGGGTTAGGGTTAGGGTTAGGGTTAGGGTTAGGGTTAGGGTTAGGGTTAGGGTTAGGGTTAG
>NC_142243.1:52525576-52530576 GCF_052056855.1 Sturnus vulgaris | reverse complement strand
TAGGTTTAGAGTTAGGGTTAGGTTTAAGGTTACGGTTAGTTAGGTTTAGGGTTAGGGTTAGGGTTAGGGTTAGGGTTAGGGTTAGGGTTAGGGTTAGGATTAGGGTTAGGGTTAGGGTTAGGGTTAGGGTTAGGGTTACAGTTACATTTTAGGGTTAGTGTTAGGATTAGGTTTAGAGTTAGGGTTAGGTTTAAGGTTACGGTTAGTTAGGTTTAGGGTTAGGGTTAGGGTTAGGGTTAGGATTAGGGTTAGGGTTAGGGTTAGGGTTAGGGTTAGGGTTAGGGTTAGAGTTAGTATTGCATTGAGAGTTAAGTTTATGTTTAGGGTTAGGGTTTTGTTCCTGTTATGATTACGTTTAGTGTTATGCTATGGGTCGTGGTTTTGTTAAGAGTTACGTTTAGGTTTAGGCTTAAGTATAGGGCTAGTGTTAGCATTAGGTTTAGGGTTAGGTTGAATGTTAGGGTTACGCTTTGCACAAGGTTTCGACTTTGATTTAGGATTAGATATTGGGTTAGGGTTACGGTTAGGATTAGGGTTAGGGTTAGGGTTAGCGTTAGGCTTAGGTGTTTTGGTAATATTAGGGTTAGGGTTAGGGATAGGGTAAGGCTTAGGTTTAGGGTTAGGGTTAGGGTTAGGTTTTGGGTTAGGGTTAGGGTTAGGGTTAGGTTTAGGGTTAGGGTTAGCGTTTGGGTTAGGGTTAGGGTTAGGCTTAGGGTTAGGGTTAGGGTTAGGGTTAGGGTTAGGGTTAGGGTTAGGTTTAAGGTTAGGGTTAGGGTTAGGGTTAGGGTTAGGGTTAGGGTTAGGGTTAGGGTTAGGGTTAGGTTTAGGGTTAGGGAAAGGGTTAGGGTTAGGGTTAGGGTTAGGGTTAGGGTTAGGGTTAGGGTTAGGTTTAGGGTTAGGGAAAGGGTTAGGGTTCGGGTTAGGGTTAGGGTTAGGGTTAGGGTTAGGGTTAGGGTTAGGGTTAGGGAAAGGGTTAGGGTTCGGGTTAGGGTTAGGGTTAGGGTTAGGGTTAGGGTTAGGGTTAGGGTTAGGGTTAGGGTTAGGGTTAGGGTTATGCTTTGGTTTTGGATTAGGATTAGGGTTAGGGTTAGGGTTACGGTCAGTGTTAGGGTTAGGGTTAGGCTTAGGGTTAGGGTTAGGGTTAGGGTTAGGTTAGGGTTAGCGTTTGGGTTAGGGTTAGGGTTAGGCTTAAGGTTTAGATTTAGGATTCGGGTTACTGTTACGATTACTCTTACGGTTAAGGTTTGGACAAGTGTTACGGTTAGGGTTAGGGTTAGGGTTAGGGTTAGGGTTAGGGTTAGGGTTAGGGTTAGGGTTAGGGTTAGGGTTAGGGTTAGGGTTATGCTTTGGTTTTGGATTAGGTTTAGGGTTAGGGTTAGGGTTAGGGTTAGGTGTTTTGGTAATATTAGGGTTTGGGTTAGGGTTAGGGATAGGGTAAGGCTTAGCGTTAGGCTTAGGGTTAGGGTTAGGTTTTGGATTAGGATTAGGTTTAGGGTTAGGGTTAGGTTAGGGTTAGCGTTTGGGTTAGGGTTAGGCTTAGGGTTAGGGTTAGGGTTAGGTTAGGGTTAGCGTTTGGGTTAGAGTTAGGGTTAGACTTAAGGTTTAGATTTAGGATTCGGGTTACTGTTACGATTACTCTTACGGTTACGGTTTGGACAAGGGTTACGGTTAGGGTTAGGGTTAGGGTTAGGGTTAGGGTTAGGGTTAGGGTTAGGGTTAGGGTTATGCTTTGGTTTTGGATTAGGATTAGGGTTAGGGTTAGGTTAGGGTTAGCGTTTGGGTTAGAGTTAGGGTTAGACTTAAGGTTTAGATTTAGGATTCGGGTTACTGTTACGATTACTCTTACGGTTACGGTTTGGACAAGGGTTACGGTTAGGGTTAGGGTTCGGGTTAGGGTTAGGGATAAGGAAAGGCTTAGCGTTAGGGTTAGGGTTAGTGTTAGGGTTTAGATTTAGCATTCGGGTTACTGTTACTATTACGCTTACGTTTACGATTTGGACTAGTGTTGGGTTAGGGTTAGGGTTAGGGTTAGGGTTAGGGTTAGGGTTAGGGTTAGGGTTAGGGTTAGGGTTAGGGTTAGGGTTAGGGTTAGGGTTAGGGTTAGGGTTAGGGTTAGGTTTAGGGTTAGGGTTACGGTTAGTTAGGTTTAGGGTTAGGGTTAGGGTCAGGATTAGGGTTAGGGTTAGGGTTAGGGTTAGAGTTAGTATTGCATTGAGAGTTACGTTTATGTTTAGGGTTAGGGTTTTGTTCCTGTTATGATTACGTTTAGTGTTATGCTATGGGTCGTGGTTTTGTTAAGAGTTACGTTTAGGTTTAGGCTTAAGTATAGGGCTAGTGTTAGCATTAGGTTTAGGGTTAGGTTGAATGTTAGGGTTACGCTTTGCACAAGGTTTCGACTTTGATTTAGGATTAGATATTGGGTTAGGGTTACGGTTAGGATTAGGGTTAGGGTTAGGTTTGGGGTTAGGGTTAGGGTTAGCGTTAGGCTTAGGTGTTTTGGTAATATTAGGGTTAGGGTTAGGGATAGGGTAAGGCTTAGGGTTAGGGTTACGGTTAGGGTTAGGTTTTGGATTAGGATTAGGTTTAGGGTTAGGGTTAGGTTAGGGTTAGCTTTTGGGTTAGGGTTAGGGTTAGGCTTAGGGTTAGGGTTAGGGTTAGGTTAGGGTTAGCGTTTGGGTTAGAGTTAGGGTTAGGGTTAGGGTTAGGGTTAGGGTTAGGATTAGGGTTAGGGTTAGGGTTATGCTTTGGTTTTGGATTAGGTTTAGGGTTAGGGTTAGGGTTAGGGTTAGGTGTTTTGGTAATATTAGGGTTTGGGTTAGGGTTAGGGTTAGGGTGAGGTTAGGGTTAGGGTTAGGGTTAGGGTTAGGGTTAGGGTTAGGGTTAGGGTTAGGGTTAGGGTTAGGGTTAGGGTTAGGGTTAGGGTTAGGGTTAGGGTTAGGGTTAGGGTTCGGGTTAGGGTTAGGGATAAGGAAAGGCTTAGCGTTAGGGTTAGGGTTAGGGTTAGGATTTAGATTTAGCATTCGGGTTACTGTTACTATTACGCTTACGGTTACGGTTTGGACTAGTGTTGGGTTAGGGTTAGGGTTAGGGTTAGGGTTAGGGTTATGGTTAGGGTTAGGGTTAGGGTTAGGGTTACGGTTACATTTTAGGGTTAGTGTTAGGGTTAGGTTTAGAGTTAGGGTTAGGGTTAAGGTTACGGTTAGTTAGGTTTAGGGTTAGGGTTAGGGTCAGGATTAGGGTTAGGGTTAGAGTTAGTATTGCATTGAGAGTTACGTTTATGTTTAGGGTTAGGGTTTTGTTCCTGTTATGATTACGTTTAGTGTTATGCTATGGGTCGTGGTTTTGTTAAGAGTTACGTTTAGGTTTAGGCTTAAGTATAGGGCTAGTGTTAGCATTAGGTTTAGGGTTAGGTTGAATGTTAGGGTTACGCTTTGCACAAGGTTTCGACTTTGATTTAGGATTAGATATTGGGTTAGGGTTACGGTTAGGATTAGGGTTAGGGTTAGGTTTGGGGTTAGGGTTAGGGTTAGCGTTAGGCTTAGGTGTTTTGGTAATATTAGGGTTAGGGTTAGGGATAGGGTAAGGCTTAGGGTTAGGGTTAGGGTTAGGGTTAGGTTTTGGATTAGGATTAGGTTTAGGGTTAGGGTTAGGTTAGGGTTAGCGTTTGGGTTAGGGTTAGGCTTAGGGTTAGGGTTAGGGTTAGGTTAGGGTTAGCGTTTGGGTTAGAGTTAGGGTTAGACTTAAGGTTTAGATTTAGGATTCGGGTTACTGTTACGATTACTCTTACGGTTACGGTTTGGACAAGAGTTACGGTTAGGGTTAGGGTTAGGGTTAGGGTTAGGGTTAGGGTTAGGGTTAGGGTTAGGGTTAGGGTTAAGGTTAGGGTTAGGGTTAGGGTTAGGGTTAGGGTTATGCTTTGGTTTTGTATTAGGATTAGGGTTAGGGTTAGGGTTAGGGTTAGGTTTAGGGTTAGAGTAAGGATTCAGCATATGCTTATTCTTAGGCCTTTTTTTATCGTATGCATAGCGTTTCTCGTAGGGATATTGTTAGGGTTAGAGTTCGGTTAGGGTTTGGGTTAGGGTTAGGGTTAGGGTTAGGGTTAGGGTTAGGGTTAGGGTTAGGGTTAGGGTGAGGTTTGGGTTAGGGTTAGGGTTAGGGTTAAGGTTAGGTTTATGGTTAGGGTTAGGGTTAGGGTTAGGGTTAGGGTTAGGGTTAGGGTTAGGGTTAGGGTTAGGGTTAGGGTTAGGGTTAGGTTTAGGGTTAGGGAAAGGGTTAGGGTTCGGGTTAGGGTTAGGGTTAGGGTTAGGGTTAGGGTTAGGGTTAGTGTTAGGGTTAGGGTTAGGGTTAGAGTTAGTATTGCATTGAGAGTTGCGTTTATGTTTAGGGTTAGCGTTTGTGTTCCTGTTATGATTACGTTTAGTGTTATGCTATGGGTCGTGGTTTTGTTAAGAGTTACGGTTAGGTTTAGGCTTAAGTATAGGGCTAGTGTTAGCATTAGGTTTAGGGTTAGGTTGAATGTTAGGGTTACGCTTTGCACAAGGTTTCGACTTTGATTTAGGATTAGATATTGGGTTAGGGTTACGGTTAGGATTAGGGTTAGTGTTAGGGTTAGGGTTAGGGTTAGGGTTAGGGTTAGGGTTAGGGTTAGGGTTAGGGTTAGGGTTAGGGTTAGGGTTAGGGTTATGCTTTGGTTTTGGATTAGGATTAGGGTTAGGGTTAGGGTGAAGGTCAGTGTTAGGGTTAGGGTTAGGTTTAGGGTTAGATTAAGGATTCAGCTTATGCTTATTCTTAGGCCTTTTTTTATCGTATGCATAGCGTTTCTCGTAGGGATATTGTTTGGGTTAGAGTTCGGTTAGGGTTTGGGTTAGGGTTAGGGTTAGGGTTAGGGTTAGGGTTAGGGTGAGGTTAGGGTTAGGGTTAGGCTTAGGGTTAGGGTTAGGGTTAGGGTTAGGGTTAGGGTTAGGGTTAGGGTTACAGTTACATTTTAGGGTTAGTGTTAG
>NC_142243.1:52518076-52520576 GCF_052056855.1 Sturnus vulgaris | reverse complement strand
GTTAGGGTTAGCGTTAGGCTTAGGTGTTTTGGTAATATTAGGGTTAGGGTTAGGGATAGGGTAAGGCTTAGGGTTAGGGTTAGGGTTAGGGTTAGGTTTTGGGTTAGGGTTAGGGTTAGGGTTAGGGTTAGGTTAGGGTTAGCGTTTGGGTTAGGGTTAGGCTTAGGGTTAGGGTTAGGTTAGGGTTAGCGTTTGGGTTAGAGTTAGGGTTAGACTTAAGGTTTAGATTTAGGATTCGGGTTACTGTTACGATTACTCTTACGGTTACGGTTTGGACAAGTGTTACGGTTAGGGTTAGGGTTAGGGTTAGGGTTAGGGTTAGGGTTAGGGTTAGGGTTAGGGTTATGCTTTGGTTTTGGATTAGGTTTAGGGTTAGGGTTAGGGTTAGTGTTAGGGTTAGGGTTAGGGTTAGGGTTAGGGTTAGGGTTAGGGTTAGGGTTAGGGTGAGGTTAGGTTTAGGGTAAGGGTTAGGGATAAGGAAAGGCTTAGCGTTAGGGTTAGGGTTAGGGTTAGGATTTAGATTTAGCATTCGGGTTACTGTTACGATTACGCTTACGGTTACGGTTTGGACAAGTGTTGGGTTAGGGTTAGGGTTAGGGTTAGGGTTAGGGTTAGGGTTAGGGTTAGGGTTAGAGTTAGGGTTAGGGTTAGGGTTAGGGTTACGGTTACATTTTAGGGTTAGTGTTAGGGTTAGGTTTAGCCTTAGGGTTAGGGTTAAGGTTACGGTTAGTTAGGGTTCGGGTTAGGGTTAGGGTTAGGGTTAGGGTTAGGGTTAGGGTTAGGGTTAGGATTAGGGTTAGGGTTAGGGTTATGCTTTGGTTTTGGATTAGGTTTAGGGTTAGGGTTAGGGTTAGGGTTAGGTGTTTTGGTAATATTAGGGTTTGGGTTAGGGTTAGGGATAGGGTAAGGCTTAGCGTTAGGCTTAGGGTTAGGGTTAGGTTTTGGATTAGGATTAGGTTTAGGGTTAGGGTTAGGTTAGGGTTAGCTTTTGGGTTAGGGTTAGGGTTAGGCTTAGGGTTAGGGTTAGGGTTAGGTTAGGGTTAGCGTTTGGGTTAGAGTTAGGGTTAGGGTTAGGGTTAGGGTTAGGGTTAGGATTAGGGTTAGGGTTAGGGTTATGCTTTGGTTTTGGATTAGGTTTAGGGTTAGGGTTAGGGTTAGGGTTAGGTGTTTTGGTAATATTAGGGTTTGGGTTAGGGTTAGGGTTAGGGTGAGGTTAGGGTTAGGGTTAGGGTTAGGGTTAGGGTTAGGGTTAGGGTTAGGGTTAGGGTTAGGGTTAGGGTTAGGGTTAGGGTTAGGGTTAGGGTTAGGGTTAGGGTTAGGGTTAGGGTTAGGGTTAGGGTTAGGGTTAGGGTTAGGGTTAGGGTTCGGGTTAGGGTTAGGGATAAGGAAAGGCTTAGCGTTAGGGTTAGGGTTAGGGTTAGGATTTAGATTTAGCATTCGGGTTACTGTTACTATTACGCTTACGGTTACGGTTTGGACTAGTGTTGGGTTAGGGTTAGGGTTAGGGTTAGGGTTAGGGTTAGGGTTATGGTTAGGGTTAGGGTTAGGGTTAGGGTTACGGTTACATTTTAGGGTTAGTGTTAGGGTTAGGTTTAGAGTTAGGGTTAGGGTTAAGGTTACGGTTAGTTAGGTTTAGGGTTAGGGTTAGGGTCAGGATTAGGGTTAGGGTTAGAGTTAGTATTGCATTGAGAGTTACGTTTATGTTTAGGGTTAGGGTTTTGTTCCTGTTATGATTACGTTTAGTGTTATGCTATGGGTCGTGGTTTTGTTAAGAGTTACGTTTAGGTTTAGGCTTAAGTATAGGGCTAGTGTTAGCATTAGGTTTAGGGTTAGGTTGAATGTTAGGGTTACGCTTTGCACAAGGTTTCGACTTTGATTTAGGATTAGATATTGGGTTAGGGTTACGGTTAGGATTAGGGTTAGGGTTAGGTTTGGGGTTAGGGTTAGGGTTAGCGTTAGGCTTAGGTGTTTTGGTAATATTAGGGTTAGGGTTAGGGATAGGGTAAGGCTTAGGGTTAGGGTTAGGGTTAGGGTTAGGTTTTGGATTAGGATTAGGTTTAGGGTTAGGGTTAGGTTAGGGTTAGCGTTTGGGTTAGGGTTAGGCTTAGGGTTAGGGTTAGGGTTAGGTTAGGGTTAGCGTTTGGGTTAGAGTTAGGGTTAGACTTAAGGTTTAGATTTAGGATTCGGGTTACTGTTACGATTACTCTTACGGTTACGGTTTGGACAAGAGTTACGGTTAGGGTTAGGGTTAGGGTTAGGGTTAGGGTTAGGGTTAGGGTTAGGGTTAGGGTTAGGGTTAAGGTTAGGGTTAGGGTTAGGGTTAGGGTTAGGGTTATGCTTTGGTTTTGTATTAGGATTAGGGTTAGGGTTAGGGTTAGGGTTAGGTTTAGGGTTAGAGTAAGGATTCAGCATATGCTTATTCTTAGGCCTTTTTTTATCGTATGCATAGCGTTTCTCGTAGGGATATTGTTAGGGTTAGAGTTCGGTTAGGGTTTGGGTT
>NC_142243.1:52503076-52505576 GCF_052056855.1 Sturnus vulgaris | reverse complement strand
GGGTTAGGGTTAGTGTTTGGGTTAGGGGTAGGGTTAGGGTTAGGCTTAGGGTGAGGTTAGGGTTAGGGTTAGGGTTAGGGTTAGTGTTAGGGTTAGGGTTAGGGTTAGGGTTAGGGTTAGGGTTAGGGTTAGAGTTAGGGTTAGGGTTAGGATTAGGGTTAGGGTTAGGGTTACGGTTAGGGTTAGGGTTAGGGTTAGGGTTAGGTTTTGGGATAGGGTTAGGGTTAGGGTTAGGGTTAGGGTTAGGGTTAGGGTTAGGGTTAGAGTTAGGGTTAGGGTTAGGATTAGGGTTAGGTTTAGGGTTACGGTTAGGGTTAGGGTTAGGGTTAGGGTTAGTGTTAGGTTTCGGGATAGGGTTAGGGATAAATTAGGGTTAGTGTTAGTTTTAATGGTTAGGGTTAGGCTTAGTGTTACTGTTAGGTTTAGGGTTAGGGTTACGGTTACATTTTAGGGTTAGTGTTAGGGTTAGGTTTAGAGTTAGGGTTAGGGTTAAGGTTACGGTTAGTTAGGTTTAGGGTTAGGGTTAGGGTTAGGGTTAGGGTTAGGGTTAGGGTTAGGGTTAGGGTTAGGGTTAGGGTTAGGGTTAGGGTTAGGGTTAGGGTTAGGGTTAGGGTTAGGCTTAGGGTTATGCTTTGGTTAGGGTTAGGGTTAGGGTTAGGGTTAGGGTTAGGGTTAGGGTTAGGGTTAGGGTTAGGGTTAGGGTTAGAGTTAGTATTGCATTGAGAGTTACGTTTATGTTTAGGGTTAGGGTTTGTGTTCCTGTTATGATTACGTTTAGTGTTATGCTATGGGTCGTGGTTTTGTTAAGAGTTACGTTTAGGTTTAGGCTTAAGTATAGGGCTAGTGTTAGCATTAGGTTTAGGGTTAGGTTGAATGTTAGGGTTACGCTTTGCACAAGGTTTCGACTTTGATTTAGGATTAGATATTGGGTTAGGGTTACGGTTAGGATTAGGGTTAGGGTTAGGTTTGGGTTTAGGGGTAGGGTTAGCGTTAGGGTTAGGTGTTTTGGTAATATTAGGGTTAGGGTTAGGGTTAGGGATAGGGTAAGGCTTAGCGTTAGGCTTAGGGTTAGGGTTAGGTTTTGGATTAGGATTAGGTTAAGGGTAGGGGTTAGGTTAGGGTTAGCGTTTGGGTTAGGGTTAGGCTTAGGGTTAGGGTTAGGTTAGGGTTAGCGTTTGGGTTAGGGTTAGGGTTAGGCTTAAGGTATAGATTTAGGATTCGGGTTACTGTTACGATTACTCTTACGGTTACGGTTTGGACAAGTGTTAAGGTTAGTGTTAGGGTTAGGGTTAGGGTTAGGGTTAGGGTTAGGGTTAGGGTTAGGGTTAGGGTTAGGGTTAGGGTTAGGGTTATGCTTTGGTTTTGGATTAGGATTAGGGTTAGGGTTAGGGTTAAGGTCAGTGTTAGGGTTAGGGTTAGGTTTAGGGTTAGAGTAAGGATTCACCTTATGCTTATTCTTAGGCCTTTTTTTATCGTATGCATAGCGTTTCTCGTAGGGATATTGTTAGGGTTAGAGTTCGGTTAGGGTTTGGGTTAGGGTTAGGGTTAGGGTTAGGGCTAGGGTTAGGGTGAGGTTAGGGTTAGGGTTAGGGTTAGGGTTAGGGTTAGGGTTAGGGTTAGGGTTAGGGTTAGGGTTAGGGTTAGGGTTAGGATTACGGTTACATTTTAGGGTTAGTGTTAGTGTTAGGTTTAGAGTTAGGGTTAGGTTTAAGGTTACGGTTAGTTAGGTTTAGGGTTAGGGTTAGGATTAGGGTTAGGGTTAGGGTTAGGGTTAGGGTTAGGGTTAGGGTTAGAGTTAGTATTGCATTTAGAGTTACGTTTATGTTTAGGGTTAGGGTTTTGTTCCTGTTATGATTACGTTTAGTGTTATGCTATGGGTCGTGGTTTTGTTAAGAGTTACGTTTAGGTTTAGGCTTAAGTATAGGGCTAGTGTTAGCATTAGGTTTAGGGTTAGGTTGAATGTTAGGGTTACGCTTTGCACAAGGTTTCGACTTTGATTTAGGATTAGATATTGGGTTAGGGTTACGGTTAGGATTAGGGTCAGGGTTAGGTTTGGGGTTAGGGTTAGGGTTAGCGTTAGGGTTAGGTGTTTTGGTAATATTAGGGTTAGGGTTAGGGATAGGGTAAGGCTTAGGGTTAGGGTTAGGGTTAGGGTTAGGTTTTGGGTTAGGGTTAGGGTTAGGGTTAGGGTTAGGTTTAGGGTTAGGGTTAGCGTTTGGGTTAGGGTTAGGCTTACGGTTAGGGTTAGGGTTAGGCTTAGGGTTAGGGTTAGGGTTAGGTTAGGGTTAGCGTTTGGGTTAGGGTTAGGGTTAGGCTTAAGGTTTAGATTTAGGATTCGGGTTACTGTTACGATTACTCTTACGGTTTGGACAAGAGTTACGGTTAGGGTTAGGGTTAGGGTTAGGGTTAGGGTTAGGGTTAGGGTTAGGGTTAGGGTTAGGGTTAAGGTTAGGGTTAGGGTTAGGGTTAGGGTTAGGGTTAGGGTTAGGGTTAGGGTTAG
>NC_142243.1:52473076-52475576 GCF_052056855.1 Sturnus vulgaris | reverse complement strand
TAGGGTTAGGGTTAGGTTAGGCTTTGCGTTTGGGTTAGGGTTAGGCTTAGGGTTAGGGTTAGGGTTAGGTTAGGGTTAGCGTTTGGGTTAGGGTTAGGGTTAGGCTTAAGGTTTAGATTTAGGATTCGGGTTACTGTTACGATTACTCTTACGGTTACAGTTTGGACAAGTGTTACGGTTAGGGTTAGGGTTAGGGTTAGGGTTAGGGTTAGGGTTATGGTTAGGGTTAGGGTTAGGGTTAGGGTTAGGGTTAGGGTTAGGGTTAGGGTTAGGGTTAGGGTTAGGGTTAGGGTTAGGGTTAGGGTTAGGGTTAGGGTTAGGGTTATGCTTTGGTTTTGGATTAGGATTAGGGTTAGGGTTAGGGTTACGGTCAGTGTTAGGGTTAGGGTTAGGTTTAGGGTTAGAGTAAGGATTCAGCTTATGCTTATTCTTAGGCCTTATTTTATCGTATGCATAGCGTTTCTCGTAGGGATATTGTTAGGGTTAGAGTTCGGTTAGGGTTTGGGTTAGGGTTAGGGTTAGGGTTAGGGTTAGGGTTAGGGTGAGGTTAGGGTTAGGGTTAGGGTTAGGGTTAGGGTTAGGGTTAGGGTTAGGGTTAGGGTTAGGGTTAGGGTTAGGGTTAGGGTTAGGGTTAGGGTTAGGGTTAGGGTTAGGGTTAGGGTTAGGGTTCGGGTTAGGGTTAGGGATAAGGAAAGGCTTAGCGTTAGGGTTAGGGTTAGGATTTAGATTTAGCATTCGGGTTACTGTTACGATTACGCTTACGGTTACGGTTTGGACAAGTGTTGGGTTAGGGTTAGGGTTAGGGTTAGGTTAGGGTTAGGGTTAGGGTTCGGGTTAGGGTTAGGGTTAGGGTTAGGGTTAGGGTTAGAGTTAGGGTTAGGGTTAGGGTTACGGTTACATTTTAGGGTTAGTGTTAGGGTTAGGTTTAGCGTTAGCGTTAGGGTTAAGGTTACGGTTAGTTAGGGTTAGGGTTAGGGTTAGGGTTAGGGTTAGGGTTAGGATTAGGGTTAGGATTAGGGTTAGGGATAGGGTTAGGGTTAGGGTTAGGGTTAGGGTTAGAGTTAGTATTGCATTGAGAGTTGCGTTAATGTTTAGGGTTAGGGTTTGTGTTCCTGTTATGATTACGTTTAGTGTTATGCTATGGGTCGTGGTTTTGTTAAGAGTTACGTTTAGGTTTAGGCTTAAGTATAGGGCTAGTGTTAGCATTAGGTTTAGGGTTAGGTTGAATGTAAGGGTTACGCTTCGCACTAGGTTTCGACTTTGATTTAGGATTAGATATTGGGTTAGGGTTACGGTTAGGATTAGGGTTAGGGTTAGGTTTGGGGTTAGGGGTAGGGTTAGCGTTAGGGTTAGGTGTTTTGGTAATATTAGGGTTAGGGTTAGGGTTAGGGATAGGGTAAGGCTTAGGGTTAGGGTTAGGGTTAGGGTTAGGTTTTGGATTAGGATTAGGGTTAGGGTTAGGTTTAGGGTTAGGGTTAGCGTTTGGGTTAGGGTTAGGCTTAGGGTTAGGGTTAGGGTTAGGGTTAGGTTAGGGTTAGCGTTTGGGTTAGGGTTAGGGTTAGGCTTAAGGTTTAGATTTAGGATTCGGGTTACTGTTACGATTACTCTTACTGTTAAGGTTTGGACAAGTGTTACGGTTAGGGTTAGGGTTAGGGTTAGGGTTAGGGTTAGGGTTAGGGTTAGGGTTAGGGTTAGGGTTAGGGTTAGGGTTAGGGTTACAGTTACATTTTAGGGTTAGTGTTAGTGTTAGGTTTAGAGTTAGGGTTAGGTTTAAGGTTACGGTTAGTTAGGTTTAGGGTTAGGGTTAGGGTTAGGGTTAGGGTTAGGATTAGGGTTAGGGTTAGGGTTAGGGTTAGGGTTAGGATTAGGGTTAGAGTTAGTATTGCATTTAGAGTTACGTTTATGTTTAGGGTTAGGGTTTTGTTCCTGTTATGATTACGTTTAGTGTTATGCTATGGGTCGTGGTTTTGTTAAGAGTTACATTTAGGTTTAGGCTTAAGTATAGGGCTAGTGTTAGCATTAGGTTTAGGGTTAGGTTGAATGTTAGGGTTACGCTTTGCACAAGGTTTCGACTTTGATTTAGGATTAGATATTGGGTTAGGGTTACGGTTAGGATTACGGTTAGGGTTAGGTTTGGGGTTAGGGTTAGGGTTAGCGTTAGGGTTAGGTGTTTTGGTAATATTAGGGTTAGGGTTAGGGATAGGGTAAGGCTTAGGGTTAGGGTTAGGGTTAGGGTTAGGTTTTGGGTTAGGGTTAGGGTTAGGGTTAGGTTTAAGGTTAGGGTTAGGGTTAGGGTTAGGGTTAGGGTTAGGGTTAGGGTTAGGGTTAGGGTTATGCTTTGGTTTTGTATTAGGATTAGGGTTAGGGTTAGGGTCAGTGTTAGGGTTAGGGTTAGGTTTAGGGTTAGAGTAAGGATTCAGCATATGCTTATTCTTAGGCCTTTTTTTATCGTATGCATAGCGTTTCTCGTAGGGATATTGTTAGGGTTAGAGTTCGGTTA
>NC_142243.1:52398076-52408076 GCF_052056855.1 Sturnus vulgaris | reverse complement strand
GTTAGGGTTAGGGTTAGGGTTAGGGTTAGGGTTAGGGTTAGGGTTCGGGTTAGGGTTAGGGATAAGGAAAGGCTTAGCGTTAGGGTTAGGGTTAGGGTTAGGATTTAGATTTAGCATTCGGGTTACTGTTACTATTACGCTTACGGTTACGGTTTGGACTAGTGTTGGGTTAGGGTTAGGGTTAGGGTTAGGGTTAGGGTTAGGGTTATGGTTAGGGTTAGGGTTAGGGTTAGGGTTACGGTTACATTTTAGGGTTAGTGTTAGGGTTAGGTTTAGAGTTAGGGTTAGGTTTAAGGTTACGGTTAGTTAGGTTTAGGGTTAGGGTTAGGGTCAGGATTAGGGTTAGGGTTAGAGTTAGTATTGCATTGAGAGTTACGTTTATGTTTAGGGTTAGGGTTTTGTTCCTGTTATGATTACGTTTAGTGTTATGCTATGGGTCGTGGTTTTGTTAAGAGTTACGTTTAGGTTTAGGCTTAAGTATAGGGCTAGTGTTAGCATTAGGTTTAGGGTTAGGTTGAATGTTAGGGTTACGCTTTGCACAAGGTTTCGACTTTGATTTAGGATTAGATATTGGGTTAGGGTTACGGTTAGGATTAGGGTTAGGGTTAGGTTTGGGGTTAGGGTTAGGGTTAGCGTTAGGCTTAGGTGTTTTGGTAATATTAGGGTTAGGGTTAGGGATAGGGTAAGGCTTAGGGTTAGGGTTAGGGTTAGGGTTAGGTTTTGGATTAGGATTAGGTTTAGGGTTAGGGTTAGGTTAGGGTTAGCGTTTGGGTTAGGGTTAGGCTTAGGGTTAGGGTTAGGGTTAGGTTAGGGTTAGCGTTTGGGTTAGAGTTAGGGTTAGACTTAAGGTTTAGATTTAGGATTCGGGTTACTGTTACGATTACTCTTACGGTTACGGTTTGGACAAGAGTTACGGTTAGGGTTAGGGTTAGGGTTAGGGTTAGGGTTAGGGTTAGGGTTAGGGTTAAGGTTAGGGTTAGGGTTAGGGTTAGGGTTAGGGTTATGCTTTGGTTTTGTATTAGGATTAGGGTTAGGGTTAGGGTTAGGGTTAGGTTTAGGGTTAGAGTAAGGATTCAGCATATGCTTATTCTTAGGCCTTTTTTTATCGTATGCATAGCGTTTCTCGTAGGGATATTGTTAGGGTTAGAGTTCGGTTAGGGTTTGGGTTAGGGTTAGGGTTAGGGTTAGGGTTAGGGTTAGGGTTAGGGTTAGGGTTAGGGTTAGGGTGAGGTTTGGGTTAGGGTTAGGGTTAGGGTTAAGGTTAGGGTTAGGGTTAGGGTTAGGGTTAGGGTTAGGGTTAGGGTTAGGGTTAGGTTTAGGGTTAGGGAAAGGGTTAGGGTTCGGGTTAGGGTTAGGGTTAGGGTTAGGGTTAGGGTTAGGGTTAGGGTTAGGGTTGGAGTTAGTATTGCATTGAGAGTTGCGTTTATGTTTAGGGTTAGCGTTTGTGTTCCTGTTATGATTACGTTTAGTGTTATGCTATGGGTCGTGGTTTTGTTAAGAGTTACGTTTAGGTTTAGGCTTAAGTATAGGGCTAGTGTTAGCATTAGGTTTAGGGTTAGGTTGAATGTTAGGGTTACGCTTTGCACAAGGTTTCGACTTTGATTTAGGATTAGATATTGGGTTAGGGTTACGGTTAGGATTAGGGTTAGTGTTAGGGTTAGGGTTAGGGTTAGGGTTAGGGTTAGGGTTAGGGTTAGGGTTAGGGTTAGGGTTAGGGTTATGCTTTGGTTTTGGATTAGGATTAGGGTTAGGGTTAGGGTGAAGGTCAGTGTTAGGGTTAGGGTTAGGTTTAGGGTTAGATTAAGGATTCAGCTTATGCTTATTCTTAGGCCTTTTTTATCGTATGCATAGCGTTTCTCGTAGGGATATTGTTTGGGTTAGAGTTCGGTTAGGGTTTGGGTTAGGGTTAGGGTTAGGGTTAGGGTTAGGGTGAGGTTAGGGTTAGGGTTAGGCTTAGGGTTAGGGTTAGGGTTAGGGTTAGGGTTAGGGTTAGGGTTAGGGTTACAGTTACATTTTAGGGTTAGTGTTAGGGTTAGGTTTAGAGTTAGGGTTAGGTTTAAGGTTACGGTTAGTTAGGTTTAGGGTTAGGGTTAGGGTTAGGGTTAGGATTAGGGTTAGGGTTAGGGTTAGGGTTAGGGTTAGGGTTAGGGTTAGAGTTAGTATTGCATTGAGAGTTACGTTTATGTTTAGGGTTAGGGTTTTGTTCCTGTTATGATTACGTTTAGTGTTATGCTATGGGTCGTGGTTTTGTTAAGAGTTACGTTTAGGTTTAGGCTTAAGTATAGGGCTAGTGTTAGCATTAGGTTTAGGGTTAGGTTGAATGTTAGGGTTACGCTTTGCACAAGGTTTCGACTTTGATTTAGGATTAGATATTGGGTTAGGGTTACGGTTAGGATTAGGGTTAGGGTTAGGTTTGGGGTTAGGGTTAGGGTTAGCGTTAGGCTTAGGTGTTTTGGTAATATTAGGGTTAGGGTTAGGGATAGGGTAAGGCTTAGGTTTAGGGTTAGGGTTAGGGTTAGGTTTTGGGTTAGGGTTAGGGTTAGGCTTAAGGTTTAGATTTAGGATTCGGGTTACTGTTACGATTACTCTTACGGTTACGGTTTGGACAAGAGTTACGGTTAGGGTTAGGGTTAGGGTTAGGGTTAGGGTTAGGGTTAGGGTTAGGTTTAAGGTTAGGGTTAGGGTTAGGGTTAGGGTTAGGGTTAGGGTTAGGGTTAGGGTTAGGGTTAGGTTTAGGGTTAGGGAAAGGGTTAGGGTTAGGGTTAGGGTTAGGGTTAGGGTTAGGGTTAGGGTTAGGGTTAGGTTTAGGGTTAGGGAAAGGGTTAGGGTTCGGGTTAGGGTTAGGGTTAGGGTTAGGGTTAGGGTTAGGGTTAGGGTTAGGGTTAGGGTTAGAGTTAGTATTGCATTGAGAGTTACGTTTATGTTTAGGGTTAGGGTTTGTGTTCCTGTTATGATTTCGTTTAGTGTTATGCTATGGGTCGTGGTTTTGTTAAGAGTTACGTTTAGGTTTAGGCTTAAGTATAGGGCTAGTGTTAGCATTAGGTTTAGGGTTAGGTTGAATGTTAGGGTTACGCTTTGCACAAGGTTTCGACTTTGATTTAGGATTAGATATTGGGTTAGGGTTACGGTTAGGATTAGGGTTAGGGTTAGGTTTGGGGTTAGGGTTAGGGTTAGCGTTAGGGTTAGGTGTTTTGGTAATATTAGGGTTAGGGTTAGGGTTAGGGATAGGGTAAGGCTTAGCGTTAGGCTTAGGATTAGGGTTAGGTTTTGGATTAGGATTAGGTTTAGGGTTAGGGTTAGGTTAGGCTTAGCGTTTGGGTTAGGGTTAGGCTTAGGGTTAGGGTTAGGGTTAGGTTAGGGTTAGCGTTTGGGTTAGGGTTAGGGTTAGGCTTAAGGTTTAGATTTAGGATTCGGGTTACTGTTACGATTACTCTTACGGTTACAGTTTGGACAAGTGTTACGGTTAGGGTTAGGGTTAGGGTTAGGGTTAGGGTTAGGGTTATGGTTAGGGTTAGGGTTAGGGTTAGGGTTAGGGTTAGGGTTAGGGTTAGGGTTAGGGTTAGGGTTAGGGTTAGGTTTAGGGTTAGAGTAAGGATTCAGCTTATGCTTATTCTTAGGCCTTATTTTATCGTATGCATAGCGTTTATCGTAGGTATATTGTTAGGGTTAGAGTTCGGTTAGGGTTTGGGTTAGGGTTAGGGTTAGGGTTAGGGTTAGGGTTAGGGTGAGGTTAGGGTTAGGGTTAGGGTTAGGGTTAGGGTTAGGGTTAGGGTTAGGGTTAGGGTTAGGGTTAGGGTTAGGGTTCGGGTTAGGGTTAGGCATAAGGAAAGGCTTAGCGTTAGGGTTAGGGTTAGGGTTAGGATTTAGATTTAGCATTCGGGTTACTGTTACGATTACGCTTACGGTTACGGTTTGGACAAGTGTTGGGTTAGGGTTAGGGTTAGGGTTAGGGTTAGGGTTAGGGTTAGGGTTAGGGTTAGGGTTAGGGTTACGGTTACATTTTAGGGTTAGTGTTAGTGTTAGGTTTAGCGTTAGGGTTAGGGTTAGGGTTACGGTTAGTTAGGGTTAGGGTTAGGGTTAGGGTTAGGGTTAGGGTTAGGGTTAGGGTTAGGGTTAGGGTTAGGATTAGGGTTAGGGTTAGGGTTATGCTTTGGTTTTGTATTAGGTTTAGGGTTAGGGTTAGGGTTAGGGTTAGGTGTTTTGGTAATATTAGGGTTTGGGTTAGGGTTAGGGATAGGGTAAGGCTTAGCGTTAGGCTTAGGGTTAGGGTTAGGTTTTGGATTAGGATTAGGTTTAGGGTTAGGGTTAGGTTAGGGTTAGCTTTTGGGTTAGGGTTAGGGTTAGGCTTAGGGTTAGGGTTAGGGTTAGGTTAGGGTTAGCGTTTGGGTTAGAGTTAGGGTTAGGGTTAGGGTTAGGGTTAGGGTTAGGATTAGGGTTAGGGTTAGGGTTATGCTTTGGTTTTGGATTAGGTTTAGGGTTAGGGTTAGGGTTAGGGTTAGGTGTTTTGGTAATATTAGGGTTTGGGTTAGGGTTAGGGTTAGGGTGAGGTTAGGGTTAGGGTTAGGGTTAGGGTTAGGGTTAGGGTTAGGGTTAGGGTTAGGGTTAGGGTTAGGGTTAGGGTTAGGGTTAGGGTTAGGGTTCGGGTTAGGGTTAGGGATAAGGAAAGGCTTAGCGTTAGGGTTAGGGTTAGGGTTAGGATTTAGATTTAGCATTCGGGTTACTGTTACTATTACGCTTACGGTTACGGTTTGGACTAGTGTTGGGTTAGGGTTAGGGTTAGGGTTAGGGTTAGGGTTAGGGTTATGGTTAGGGTTAGGGTTAGGGTTAGGGTTACGGTTACATTTTAGGGTTAGTGTTAGGGTTAGGTTTAGAGTTAGGGTTAGGGTTAAGGTTACGGTTAGTTAGGTTTAGGGTTAGGGTTAGGGTCAGGATTAGGGTTAGGGTTAGAGTTAGTATTGCATTGAGAGTTACGTTTATGTTTAGGGTTAGGGTTTTGTTCCTGTTATGATTACGTTTAGTGTTATGCTATGGGTCGTGGTTTTGTTAAGAGTTACGTTTAGGTTTAGGCTTAAGTATAGGGCTAGTGTTAGCATTAGGTTTAGGGTTAGGTTGAATGTTAGGGTTACGCTTTGCACAAGGTTTCGACTTTGATTTAGGATTAGATATTGGGTTAGGGTTACGGTTAGGATTAGGGTTAGGGTTAGGTTTGGGGTTAGGGTTAGGGTTAGCGTTAGGCTTAGGTGTTTTGGTAATATTAGGGTTAGGGTTAGGGATAGGGTAAGGCTTAGGGTTAGGGTTAGGGTTAGGGTTAGGTTTTGGATTAGGATTAGGTTTAGGGTTAGGGTTAGGTTAGGGTTAGCGTTTGGGTTAGGGTTAGGCTTAGGGTTAGGGTTAGGGTTAGGTTAGGGTTAGCGTTTGGGTTAGAGTTAGGGTTAGACTTAAGGTTTAGATTTAGGATTCGGGTTACTGTTACGATTACTCTTACGGTTACGGTTTGGACAAGAGTTACGGTTAGGGTTAGGGTTAGGGTTAGGGTTAGGGTTAGGGTTAGGGTTAGGGTTAAGGTTAGGGTTAGGGTTAGGGTTAGGGTTAGGGTTATGCTTTGGTTTTGTATTAGGATTAGGGTTAGGGTTAGGGTTAGGGTTAGGTTTAGGGTTAGAGTAAGGATTCAGCATATGCTTATTCTTAGGCCTTTTTTTATCGTATGCATAGCGTTTCTCGTAGGGATATTGTTAGGGTTAGAGTTCGGTTAGGGTTTGGGTTAGGGTTAGGGTTAGGGTTAGGGTTAGGGTTAGGGTTAGGGTTAGGGTTAGGGTTAGGGTGAGGTTTGGGTTAGGGTTAGGGTTAGGGTTAAGGTTAGGGTTAGGGTTAGGGTTAGGGTTAGGGTTAGGGTTAGGGTTAGGGTTAGGGTTAGGTTTAGGGTTAGGGAAAGGGTTAGGGTTCGGGTTAGGGTTAGGGTTAGGGTTAGGGTTAGGGTTAGGGTTAGGGTTAGGGTTAGGGTTAGGGTTAGGGTTAGGGTTATGGTTAGGGTTAGGGTTAGGGTTAGGGTTAGGGTTAGGGTTAGGGTTAGGGTTAGGGTTAGGGTTAGGGTTAGGGTTAGAGTTAGTATTGCATTGAGAGTTGCGTTTATGTTTAGGGTTAGCGTTTGTGTTCCTGTTATGATTACGTTTAGTGTTATGCTATGGGTTGTGGTTTTGTTAAGAGTTACGTTTATGTTTAGGCTTAAGTATAGGGCTAGTGTTAGCATTAGGTTTAGGGTTAGGTTGAATGTTAGGGTTACGCTTTGCACAAGGTTTCGACTTTGATTTAGGATTAGATATTGGGTTAGGGTTACGGTTAGGATTAGGGTTAGTGTTAGGGTTAGGGTTAGGGTTAGGGTTAGGGTTAGGGTTAGGGTTAGGGTTATGCTTTGGTTTTGGATTAGGATTAGGGTTAGGGTTAGGGTGAAGGGCAGTGTTAGGGTTAGGGTTAGGTTTAGGGTTAGATTAAGGATTCAGCTTATGCTTATTCTTAGGCCTTTTTTTATCGTATGCATAGCGTTTCTCGTAGGGATATTGTTTGGGTTAGAGTTCGGTTAGGGTTTGGGTTAGGGTTAGGGTTAGGGTTAGGGTTAGGGTGAGGTTAGGGTTAGGGTTAGGCTTAGGGTTAGGGTTAGGGTTAGGGTTAGGGTTAGGGTTAGGGTTAGGGTTAGGGTTACAGTTACATTTTAGGGTTAGTGTTAGGGTTAGGTTTAGAGTTAGGGTTAGGTTTAAGGTTACGGTTAGTTAGGTTTAGGGTTAGGGTTAGGGTTAGGGTTAGGATTAGGGTTAGGGTTAGGGTTAGGGTTAGGGTTAGGGTTAGGGTTAGAGTTAGTATTGCATTGAGAGTTACGTTTATGTTTAGGGTTAGGGTTTTGTTCCTGTTATGATTACGTTTAGTGTTATGCTATGGGTCGTGGTTTTGTTAAGAGTTACGTTTAGGTTTAGGCTTAAGTATAGGGCTAGTGTTAGCATTAGGTTTAGGGTTAGGTTGAATGTTAGGGTTACGCTTTGCACAAGGTTTCGACTTTGATTTAGGATTAGATATTGGGTTAGGGTTACGGTTAGGATTAGGGTTAGGGTTAGGTTTGGGGTTAGGGTTAGGGTTAGCGTTAGGCTTAGGTGTTTTGGTAATATTAGGGTTAGGGTTAGGGATAGGGTAAGGCTTAGGTTTAGGGTTAGGGTTAGGGTTAGGTTTTGGGTTAGGGTTAGGGTTAGGGTTAGGTTTAGGGTTAGGGTTAGCGTTTGGGTTAGGGTTAGGGTTAGGCTTAGGGTTAGGGTTAGGATTAGGGTTAGGGTTAGGTTAGGGTTAGCGTTTGGGTTAGGGTTAGGGTTAGGCTTAAGGTTTAGATTTAGGATTCGGGTTACTGTTACGATTACTCTTACGGTTACGGTTTGGACAAGAGTTACGGTTAGGGTTAGGGTTAGGGTTAGGGTTAGGGTTAGGGTTAGGGTTAGGTTTAAGGTTAGGGTTAGGGTTAGGGTTAGGGTTAGGGTTAGGGTTAGGGTTAGGGTTAGGGTTAGGGTTAGGTTTAGGGTTAGGGAAAGGGTTAGGGTTAGGGTTAGGGTTAGGGTTAGGGTTAGGGTTAGGGTTAGGTTTAGGGTTAGGGAAAGGGTTAGGGTTCGGGTTAGGGTTAGGGTTAGGGTTAGGGTTAGGGTTAGGGTTAGGGTTAGGGTTAGGGTTATGCTTTGGTTTTGGATTAGGATTAGGGTTAGGGTTAGGGTTACGGTCAGTGTTAGGGTTAGGGTTAGGTTTAGGGTTAGAGTAAGGATTCAGCTTATGCTTATTCTTAGGCCTTATTTTATCGTATGCATAGCGTTTCTCGTAGGGATATTGTTAGGGTTAGAGTTCGGTTAGGGTTTGGGTTCGGGTTAGGGTTAGGGTTAGGGTTAGGGTTAGGGTGAGGTTAGGGTTAGGGTTAGGGTTAGGGTTAGGGTTAGGGTTAGGGTTAGGGTTAGGGTTAGGATTAGGGTTAGGGATAGGGTTAGGGTTAGGGTTAGGTTTAGAGTTAGTATTGCATTGAGAGTTGCGTTTATGTTTAGGGTTAGCGTTTGTGTTCCTGTTATGATTACGTTTAGTGTTATGCTATGGGTCGTGGTTTTGTTAAGAGTTACGTTTAGGTTTAGGCTTAAGTATAGGGCTAGTGTTAGCATTAGGTTTAGGGTTAGGTTGAATGTTAGGGTTACGCTTTGCACAAGGTTTCGACTTTGATTTAGGATTAGATATTGGGTTAGGGTTACGGTTAGGATTAGGGTTAGGGTTAGGTTTGGGGTTAGGGTTAGGGTTAGCGTTAGGGTTAGGTGTTTTGGTAATATTAGGGTTAGGGTTAGGGATAGGGTAAGGCTTAGGGTTAGGGTTAGGGTTACGGTTAGGTTTTGGGTTAGGGTTAGGGTTAGGGTTAGGTTTAGGGTTAGGGTTAGCGTTTGGGTTAGGGTTAGGCTTAGGGTTAGGGTTAGGGTTAGGGTTAGGTTAGGGTTAGCGTTTGGGTTAGGGTTAGGGTTAGGCTTAAGGTTTAGATTTAGGATTCGGGTTACTGTTACGATTACTCTTACGGTTAAGGTTTGGACAAGTGTTACGGTAAGGGTTAGGGTTAGGGTTAGGGTTAGGGTTAGGGTTAGGGTTAGGGTTAGGGTTAGGGTTAGGGTTAGGGTTAGGGTTAGGGTTAGGGTTATGCTTTGGTTTTGGATTAGGTTTAGGGTTAGGGTTAGGGTTAGGGTTAGGTGTTTTGGTAATATTAGGGTTTGGGTTAGGGTTAGGGATAGGGTAAGGCTTAGCGTTAGGCTTAGGGTTAGGGTTAGGTTTTGGATTAGGATTAGGTTTAGGGTTAGGGTTAGGTTAGGGTTAGCGTTTGGGTTAGGGTTAGGCTTAGTGTTAGGGTTAGGGTTAGGTTAGGGTTAGCGTTTGGGTTAGAGTTAGGGTTAGACTTAAGGTTTAGATTTAGGATTCGGGTTACTGTTACGATTACTCTTACGGTTACGGTTTGGACAAGGGTTACGGTTAGGGTTAGGGTTAGGGTTAGGGTTAGGGTTAGGGTTAGGGTTAGGGTTAGGGTTAGGGTTAGGGTTATGCTTTGGTTTTGGATTAGGATTAGGGTTAGGGTTAGGGTTAAGGTCAGTGTTAGGGTTAGGGTTAGGTTTAGGGTTAGAGTAAGGATTCAGCTTATGCTTATTCTTAGGCCTTTTTTTATCGTATGCATAGCGTTTCTCGTAGGGATATTGATAGGGTTAGAGTTCGGTTAGGGTTTGGGTTAGGGTTAGGGTTAGGGTTAGGGTTAGGGTTAGGGTTAGGGTTAGGGTGAGGTTAGGGTTAGGGTTAGGGTTAGGGTTAGGGTTAGGGTTAGGGTTAGGGTTAGGGTTAGGGTTAGGGTTAGGGTTCGGGTTAGGGTTAGGGATAAGGAAAGGCTTAGCGTTAGGGTTAGGGTTAGTGTTAGGATTTAGATTTAGCATTCGGGTTACTGTTACTATTACGCTTACGCTTACGATTTGGACTAGTGTTGGGTTAGGGTTAGGGTTAGGGTTAGGGTTAGGGTTAGGGTTAGGGTTAGAGTTAGGGTTAGGTTTAGGGTTAGGGTTAGGTTTAGGGTTACGGTTAGGGTTAGGGTTAGGGTTAGGGTTAGGGTTAGGGTTAGGGTTAGGGTTAGGGTTAGGGTTAGGGTTAGGGTTAGGGTTAGGGTTAGGTTTAGAGTTAGGGTTAGGGTTAAGGTTACGGTTAGTTAGGTTTAGGGTTAGGGTTAGGGTCAGGATTAGGGTTAGGGTTAGGGTTATGGTTAGAGTTAGTATTGCATTGAGAGTTACGTTTATGTTTAGGGTTAGGGTTTTGTTCCTGTTATGATTGCGTTTAGTGTTATGCTATGGGTCGTGGTTTTGTTAAGAGTTACGTTTAGGTTTAGGCTTAAGTATAGGGCTAGTGTTAGCATTAGGTTTAGGGTTAGGTTGAATGTTAGGGTTACGCTTTGCACAAGGTTTCGACTTTGATTTAGGAT
>NC_142243.1:52370576-52375576 GCF_052056855.1 Sturnus vulgaris | reverse complement strand
TATGCTTTGGTTTTGTATTAGGATTAGGGTTAGGGTTAGGGTTAGGGTTAGGTTTAGGGTTAGAGTAAGGATTCAGCATATGCTTATTCTTAGGCCTTTTTTTATCGTATGCATAGCGTTTCTCGTAGGGATATTGTTAGGGTTAGAGTTCGGTTAGGGTTTGGGTTAGGGTTAGGGTTAGGGTTAGGGTTAGGGTTAGGGTTAGGGTTAGGGTGAGGTTTGGGTTAGGGTTAGGGTTAGGGTTAAGGTTAGGGTTATGGTTAGGGTTAGGGTTAGGGTTAGGGTTAGGGTTAGGGTTAGGGTTAGGGTTAGGGTTAGGGTTAGGTTTAGGGTTAGGGAAAGGGTTAGGGTTCGGGTTAGGGTTAGGGTTAGAGTTAGTATTGCATTGAGAGTTACGTTTATGTTTAGGGTTAGGGTTTTGTTCCTGTTATGATTACGTTTAGTGTTATGCTATGGGTCGTGGTTTTGTTAAGAGTTACGTTTAGGTTTAGGCTTAAGTATAGGGCTAGTGTTAGCATTAGGTTTAGGGTTAGGTTGAATGTTAGGGTTACGCTTTGCACAAGGTTTCGACTTTGATTTAGGATTAGATATTGGGTTAGGGTTACGGTTAGGATTAGGGTTAGGGTTAGGTTTGTGGTTAGGGTTAGGGTTAGCGTTAGGCTTAGGTGTTTTGGTAATATTAGGGTTAGGGTTAGGGATAGGGTAAGGCTTAGGGTTAGGGTTAGGTTTAGGGTTAGGTTTTGGGTTAGGGTTAGGGTTAGGGTTAGGGTTAGGTTTAGGGTTAGGGTTAGCGTTTGGGTTAGGGTTAGGCTTAGGGTTAGGGTTAGGATTAGGGTTAAGGTTAGGTTAGGGTTAGCGTTTGGGTTAGGGTTAGGGTTAGGCTTAAGGTTTAGATTTAGGATTCGGGTTACTGTTACGATTACTCTTACGGTTACGGTTTGGACAAGAGTTACGGTTAGGGTTAGGGTTAGGGTTAGGGTTAGGGTTAGGGTTAGGGTTATGCTTTGGTTTTGGATTAGGATTAGGGTTAGGGTTAGGGTTACGGTCAGTGTTAGGGTTAGGGTTAGGTTTAGGGTTAGAGTAAGGATTCAGCTTATGCTTATTCTTAGGCCTTATTTTATCGTATGCATAGCGTTTATCGTAGGTATATTGTTAGGGTTAGAGTTCGGTTAGGGTTTGGGTTAGGGTTAGGGTTAGGGTTAGGGTTAGGGTTAGGGTGAGGTTAGGGTTAGGGTTAGGGTTAGGGTTAGGGTTAGGGTTAGGGTTAGGGTTAGGGTTAGGGTTAGGGTTAGGCATAAGGAAAGGCTTAGCGTTAGGGTTAGGGTTAGGGTTAGGATTTAGATTTAGCATTCGGGTTACTGTTACGATTACGATTACGGTTACGGTTTGGACAAGTATTGGGTTAGGGTTAGGGTTAGGGTTAGGGTTAGGGTTAGGGTTATGCTTTGGTTTTGGATTAGGATTAGGGTTAGGGTTAGGGTTACGGTCAGTGTTAGGGTTAGGGTTAGGTTTAGGGTTAGAGTAAGGATTCAGCTTATGCTTATTCTTAGGCCTTATTTTATCGTATGCATAGCGTTTATCGTAGGTATATTGTTAGGGTTAGAGTTCGGTTAGGGTTTGGGTTAGGGTTAGGGTTAGGGTTAGGGTTAGGGTTAGGGTGAGGTTAGGGTTAGGGTTAGGGTTAGGGTTAGGGTTAGGGTTAGGGTTAGGGTTAGGGTTAGGGTTAGGCATAAGGAAAGGCTTAGCGTTAGGGTTAGGGTTAGGGTTAGGATTTAGATTTAGCATTCGGGTTACTGTTACGATTACGCTTACGGTTACGGTTTGGACAAGTGTTGGGTTAGGGTTAGGGTTAGGGTTATGGTTAGGGTTAGGGTTAGGGTTAGGGTTAGGGTTAGGGTTAGAGTTAGGGTTAGGATTAGGGTTCGGGTTACGGTTACATTTTAGGGTTAGTGTTAGGGTTAGGTTTAGCGTTAGGGTTAGGGTTAAGGTTACGGTTAGTTAGGGTTAGGGTTAGGGTTAGGGTTAGGGTTAGGGTTAGGGTTAGGGTTAGGGTTAGGGTTAGGGTTAGGATTAGGGTTAGGGTTAGGGTTATGCTTTGGTTTTGGATTAGGTTTAGGGTTAGGGTTAGGGTTAGGGTTAGGTGTTTTGGTAATATTAGGGTTTGGGTTAGGGTTAGGGATAGGGTAAGGCTTAGCGTTAGGCTTAGGGTTAGGGTTAGGTTTTGGATTAGGATTAGGTTTAGGGTTAGGGTTAGGTTAGGGTTAGCTTTTGGGTTAGGGTTAGGGTTAGGCTTAGGGTTAGGGTTAGGGTTAGGTTAGGGTTAGCGTTTGGGTTAGAGTTAGGGTTAGGGTTAGGGTTAGGGTTAGGGTTAGGATTAGGGTTAGGGTTAGGGTTATGCTTTGGTTTTGGATTAGGTTTAGGGTTAGGGTTAGGGTTAGGGTTAGGTGTTTTGGTAATATTAGGGTTTGGGTTAGGGTTAGGGTTAGGGTGAGGTTAGGGTTAGGGTTAGGGTTAGGGTTAGGGTTAGGGTTAGGGTTAGGGTTAGGGTTAGGGTTAGTGTTAGGGTTAGGGTTAGGGTTAGGGTTAGGGTTAGGGTTAGGGTTAGGGTTAGGGTTCGGGTTAGGGTTAGGGATAAGGAAAGGCTTAGCGTTAGGGTTAGGGTTAGGGTTAGGATTTAGATTTAGCATTCGGGTTACTGTTACTATTACGCTTACGGTTACGGTTTGGACTAGTGTTGGGTTAGGGTTAGGGTTAGGGTTAGGGTTAGGGTTAGGGTTATGGTTAGGGTTAGGGTTAGGGTTAGGGTTACGGTTACATTTTAGGGTTAGTGTTAGGGTTAGGTTTAGAGTTAGGGTTAGGGTTAAGGTTACGGTTAGTTAGGTTTAGGGTTAGGGTTAGGGTCAGGATTAGGGTTAGGGTTAGAGTTAGTATTGCATTGAGAGTTACGTTTATGTTTAGGGTTAGGGTTTTGTTCCTGTTATGATTACGTTTAGTGTTATGCTATGGGTCGTGGTTTTGTTAAGAGTTACGTTTAGGTTTAGGCTTAAGTATAGGGCTAGTGTTAGCATTAGGTTTAGGGTTAGGTTGAATGTTAGGGTTACGCTTTGCACAAGGTTTCGACTTTGATTTAGGATTAGATATTGGGTTAGGGTTACGGTTAGGATTAGGGTTAGGGTTAGGTTTGGGGTTAGGGTTAGGGTTAGGGTTAGGTTTAGGGTTAGAGTAAGGATTCAGCATATGCTTATTCTTAGGCCTTTTTTTATCGTATGCATAGCGTTTCTCGTAGGGATATTGTTAGGGTTAGAGTTCGGTTAGGGTTTGGGTTAGGGTTAGGGTTAGGGTTAGGGTTAGGGTTAGGGTGAGGTTAGGGTTAGGGTTAGGGTTAGGGTTAGGGTTAGGGTTAGGGTTAGGGTTAGGGTTAGGGTTAGGGTTAGGGTTAGGCATAAGGAAAGGCTTAGCGTTAGGGTTAGGGTTAGGGTTAGGATTTAGATTTAGCATTCGGGTTACTGTTACGATTACGCTTACGGTTACGGTTTGGACAAGTATTGGGTTAGGGTTAGGGTTAGGGTTAGGGTTAGGGTTAGGGTTATGCTTTGGTTTTGGATTAGGATTAGGGTTAGGGTTAGGGTTACGGTCAGTGTTAGGGTTAGGGTTAGGTTTAGGGTTAGAGTAAGGATTCAGCTTATGCTTATTCTTAGGCCTTATTTTATCGTATGCATAGCGTTTATCGTAGGTATATTGTTAGGGTTAGAGTTCGGTTAGGGTTTGGGTTAGGGTTAGGGTTAGGGTTAGGGTTAGGGTTAGGGTGAGGTTAGGGTTAGGGTTAGGGTTAGGGTTAGGGTTAGGGTTAGGGTTAGGGTTAGGGTTAGGGTTAGGGTTAGGCATAAGGAAAGGCTTAGCGTTAGGGTTAGGGTTAGGGTTAGGATTTAGATTTAGCATTCGGGTTACTGTTACGATTACGCTTACGGTTACGGTTTGGACAAGTGTTGGGTTAGGGTTAGGGTTAGGGTTATGGTTAGGGTTAGGGTTAGGGTTAGGGTTAGGGTTAGGGTTAGAGTTAGGGTTAGGATTAGGGTTCGGGTTACGGTTACATTTTAGGGTTAGTGTTAGGGTTAGGTTTAGCGTTAGGGTTAGGGTTAAGGTTACGGTTAGTTAGGGTTAGGGTTAGGGTTAGGGTTAGGGTTAGGGTTAGGGTTAGGGTTAGGGTTAGGGTTAGGATTAGGGTTAGGGTTAGGGTTATGCTTTGGTTTTGGATTAGGTTTAGGGTTAGGGTTAGGGTTAGGGTTAGGTGTTTTGGTAATATTAGGGTTTGGGTTAGGGTTAGGGATAGGGTAAGGCTTAGCGTTAGGCTTAGGGTTAGGGTTAGGTTTTGGATTAGGATTAGGTTTAGGGTTAGGGTTAGGTTAGGGTTAGCTTTTGGGTTAGGGTTAGGGTTAGGCTTAGGGTTAGGGTTAGGGTTAGGTTAGGGTTAGCGTTTGGGTTAGAGTTAGGGTTAGGGTTAGGGTTAGGGTTAGGGTTAGGATTAGGGTTAGGGTTAGGGTTATGCTTTGGTTTTGGATTAGGTTTAGGGTTAGGGTTAGGGTTAGGGTTAGGTGTTTTGGTAATATTAGGGTTTGGGTTAGGGTTAGGGTTAGGGTGAGGTTAGGGTTAGGGTTAGGGTTAGGGTTAGGGTTAGGGTTAGGGTTAGGGTTAGGGTTAGTGTTAGGGTTAGGGTTAGGGTTAGGGTTAGGGTTAGGGTTAGGGTTAGGGTTAGGGTTCGGGTTAGGGTTAGGGATAAGGAAAGGCTTAGCGTTAGGGTTAGGGTTAGGGTTAGGATTTAGATTTAGCATTCGGGTTACTGTTACTATTACGCTTACGGTTACGGTTTGGACTAGTGTTGGGTTAGGGTTAGGGTTAGGGTTAGGGTTAGGGTTAGGGTTATGGTTAGGGTTAGGGTTAGGGTTAGGGTTACGGTTACATTTTAGGGTTAGTGTTAGGGTTAGGTTTAGAGTTAGGGTTAG
>NC_142243.1:52335576-52340576 GCF_052056855.1 Sturnus vulgaris | reverse complement strand
TAAGAGTTACGTTTAGGTTTAGGCTTAAGTATAGGGCTAGTGTTAGCATTAGGTTTAGGGTTAGGTTGAATGTTAGGGTTACGCTTTGCACAAGGTTTCGACTTTGATTTAGGATTAGATATTGGGTTAGGGTTACGGTTAGGATTAGGGTTAGGGTTAGGTTTGGGGTTAGGGTTAGGGTTAGCGTTAGGGTTAGGTGTTTTGGTAATATTAGGGTTAGGGTTAGGGTTAGGGATAGGGTAAGGCTTAGCGTTAAGCTTAGGATTAGGGTTAGGTTTTGGATTAGGATTAGGTTTAGGGTTAGGGTTAGGTTAGGCTTTGCGTTTGGGTTAGGGTTAGGCTTAGGGTTAGGGTTAGGGTTAGGTTAGGGTTAGCGTTTGGGTTAGGGTTAGGGTTAGGCTTAAGGTTTAGATTTAGGATTCGGGTTACTGTTACGATTACTCTTACGGTTACAGTTTGGACAAGTGTTACGGTTAGGGTTAGGGTTAGGGTTAGGGTTAGGGTTAGGGTTATGGTTAGGGTTAGGGTTAGGGTTAGGGTTAGGGTTAGGGTTAGGGTTAGGGTTAGGGTTAGGGTTAGGGTTATGCTTTGGTTTTGGATTAGGATTAGGGTTAGGGTTAGGGTTATGCTTTGGTTTTGTATTAGGATTAGGGTTAGGGTTAGGGTTAAGGTCAGTGTTAGGGTTAGGGTTAGGTTTAGGGTTAGAGTAAGGATTCAGCATATGCTTATTCTTAGGCCTTTTTTTATCGTATGCATAGCGTTTCTCGTAGGGATATTGTTAGGGTTAGAGTTCGGTTAGGGTTTGGGTTAGGGTTAGGGTTAGGGTTAGGGTTAGGGTTAGGGTTAGGGTTAGGGTGAGGTAAGGGTTAGGGTTAGGGTTAGGGTTAAGGTTAGGGTTAGGGTTAGGGTTAGGGTTAGGGTTAGGTTTAGGGTTAGGGAAAGGGTTAGGGTTCGGGTTAGGGTTAGGATTAGGGTTAGGGTTAGGGTTAGGGTTAGGGTTAGGGTTAGGGTAAGGGTTAGGGTTATGCTTTGGTTTTGGATTAGGTTTAGGGTTAGGGTTAGGGTTAGTGTTAGGGTTAGGGTTAGGGTTAGGGTTAGGTTTAGGGTGAGGTTAGGGTTAGGGTTAGGGTTAGGGTTAGGGTTAGGGTTAGGGTTAGGGTTAGGGTTAGGGTTAGGGTGAGGTTTGGGTTAGGGTTAGGTTTATGGTTAGCGTTAGGGTTAGGGTTAAGGTCAGTGTTAGGGTTAGGGTTAGGTTTAGGGTTAGAGTAAGGATTCACCTTATGCTTATGCTTAGGCCTTTTTTTATCGTATGCATAGCGTTTCTCGTAGGGATATTGTTAGGGTTAGAGTGCGGTTAGGGTTTGGGTTAGGGTTAGGGTTAGGTTTAGGGTTAGGGTGAGGTTAGGGTTAGGGTTAGGGTTAGGGTTAGGGTTAGGGTTAGGGTTAGGGTTAGGGTTAGGGTTAGGGTTAGGGTTAGGGTTAGGGTTAGGGTTAGGGTTAGGGTTAGGGTTAGGGTTAGGTTAGGGTTAGGGATACGGTTAGGGTTAGGGTTAGGCTTAGGGTTAGGGTTAGGGTTAGGGTTAGGGTTAGGGTTAGGGATGAGGTTAGGGATAGGGTTAGGGTTTAGATTTAGGATTCGGGTTACTGTTACGATTATGCTTACCGTTACGGTTTCGACAAGTGTTACGGCAAGGGTTAGAGTTAGGTTTGGGGATAGGGTGAGGGTTGGGTTTAGGGTTAGGGTTAGTGTTTGGGTTAGGGGTAGGGTTAGGGTTAGGCTTAGGGTGAGGTTAGGGTTAGGGTTAGGGTTAGGGTTAGTGTTAGGGTTAGGGTTAGGGTTAGGGTTAGGGTTAGGGTTAGAGTTAGGGTTAGGGTTAGGATTAGGGTTAGGGTTAGGGTTACGGTTAGGGTTAGGGTTAGGGTTAGGGTTAGGTTTTGGGATAGGGTTAGGGTTAGGGTTAGGGTTAGGGTTAGGGTTAGAGTTAGGGTTAGGGTTAGGATTAGGGTTAGGTTTAGGGTTACGGTTAGGGTTAGGGTTAGGGTTAGGGTTAGTGTTAGGTTTTGGGATAGGGTTAGGGATAAATTAGGGTTAGTGTTAGTTTTAATGGTTAGGGTTAGGCTTAGTGTTACTGTTAGGTTTAGGGTTAGGGTTACGGTTACATTTTAGGGTTAGTGTTCGGGTTAGGTTTAGAGTTAGGGTTAGGGTTAAGGTTACGGTTAGTTAGGTTTAGGGTTAGGGTTAGGGTTAGGGTTAGGGTTAGGGTTAGGGTTAGGGTTAGGGTTAGGGTTAGGGTTAGGGTTAGGGTTAGGGTTAGGGTTAGGGTTAGGTTAGGGTTAGCGTTTGGGTTAGGGTTAGGGTTAGGCTTAAGGTTTAGATTTAGGATTCGGGTTACTGTTACGATTACTCTTACGGTTACAGTTTGGACAAGTGTTACGGTTAGGGTTAGGGTTAGGGTTAGGGTTAGGGTTAGGGTTAGGGTTAGGGTTAGGGTTAGGGTTAGGGTTAGGGTTAGGGTTAGGGTTAGGGTTAGGGTTAGGGTTAGGGTTAGGGTTAGGGTTAGGGTTATGCTTTGGTTTTGGATTAGGATTAGGGTTAGGGTTAGGGTTACGGTCAGTGTTAGGGTTAGGGTTAGGTTTAGGGTTAGAGTAAGGATTCAGCTTATGCTTATTCTTAGGCCTTATTTTATCGTGTGCATAGCGTTTCTCGTAGGGATATTGTTAGGGTTAGAGTTCGGTTAGGGTTTGGGTTAGGGTTAGGGTTAGGGTTAGGGTTAGGGTTAGGGTTAGGGTTAGGGTTAGGGTTAGGGTTAGGGTTAGGGTTAGGGTTAGGGTTAGGGATAAGGAAAGGCTTAGCGTTAGGGTTAGGGTTAGGGTTAGGATTTAGATTTAGCATTCGGGTTACTGTTACGATTACGCTTACGGTTACGGTTTGGACAAGTGTTGGGTTAGGGTTAGGGTTAGGGTTCGAGTTAGGGTTAGGGTTAGGGTTAGGGTTAGGGTTAGGGTTAGAGTTAGGGTTAGGGTTAGGGTTAGGGTTACGGTTACATTTTAGGGTTAGTGTTAGGGTTAGGTTTAGCGTTAGGGTTAGGGTTAAGGTTACGGTTAGTTAGGGTTAGGGTTAGGGTTAGGGTTAGGGTTAGGGTTAGGATTAGGGTTAGGGATAGGGTTAGGGTTAGGGTTAGGGTTAGAGTTAGTATTGCATTGAGAGTTGCGTTTATGTTTAGGGTTAGCGTTTGTGTTCCTGTTATGATTACGTTTAGTGTTATGCTATGGGTCGTGGTTTTGTTAAGAGTTACGTTTAGGTTTAGGCTTAAGTATAGGGCTAGTGTTAGCATTAGGTTTAGGGTTAGGTTGAATGTAAGGGTTACGCTTTGCACAAGGTTTCGACTTTGATTTAGGATTAGATATTGGGTTAGGGTTACGGTTAGGATTAGGGTTAGGGTTATGTTTGGGGTTAGGGTTAGGGTTAGCGTTAGGGTTAGGTGTTTTGGTAATATTAGGGTTAGGGTTAGGGTTAGGGATAGGGTAAGGCTTAGGGTTAGGGTTAGGGTTAGGGTTAGGTTTTGGATTAGGTTAGGGTTAGCGTTTGGGTTAGGGTTAGGGTTAGGCTTAAGGTTTAGATTTAGGATTCGGGTTACTGTTACGATTACTCTTACGGTTAAGGTTTGGACAAGTGTTACGGTTAGGGTTAGGGTTAGGGTTAGGGTTAGGGTTAGGGTTAGGGTTAGGGTTAGGGTTAGGGTTAGGGTTAGGGTTAGGGTTAGGGTTAGGTTTAGGGTTAGGGTTAGGGTTAGGGTTAGGGTTAGGGTTAGGGTTAGGGTTATTGTTAGGTTTAGGGTTAGGGTTATGGTTACATTTTAGGGTTAGTGTTAGGCTTAGGTTTAGAGTTAGGGTTAGGGTTAAGGTTACGGTTAGTTAGGTTTAGGGTTAGGGTTAGGGTTAGGGTTAGGGTTAGGGTTAGGGTTAGGGTTAGGGTTAGGGTTAGGGTTAGAGTTAGTATTGCATTGAGAGTTACGTTTATGTTTAGGGTTAGGGTTTTGTTCCTGTTATGATTACGTTTAGTGTTATGCTATGGGTCGTGGTTTTGTTAAGAGTTACGTTTAGGTTTAGGCTTAAGTATAGGGCTAGTGTTAGCATTAGGTTTAGGGTTAGGTTGAATGTTAGGGTTACGCTTTGCACAAGGTTTCGACTTTGATTTAGGATTAGATATTGGGTTAGGGTTACGGTTAGGATTACGGTTAGGGTTAGGTTTGGGGTTAGGGTTAGGGTTAGCATTAGGGTTAGGTGTTTTGGTAATATTAAGGTTAGGGTTAGGGATAGGGTAAGGCTTAGGGTTAGGGTTGGGGCTAGGGTTAGGTTTTGGGTTAGGGTTAGGGTTAGGGTTAGGGTTAGGGTTAGGTTTAGGGTTAGGGTTAGGGTTAGCGTTTGGGTTAGGGTTAGGTTTAGGGTTAGGGTTAGGGTTAGGGTTAGGTTAGGTTTAGCGTTTGGGTTAGGGTTAGGCTTAAGGTTTAGATTTAGGATTCGGGTTACTGTTACGATTACTCTTACGGTTACGGTTTGGACAAGTGTTACGGTTAGGGTTAGGGTTAGGGTTAGGGTTAGGGTAAGGGTTAGGGTTATGCTTTGGTTTTGGATTAGGTTTAGGGTTAGGGTTAGGGTTAGTGTTAGGGTTAGGGTTAGGGTTAGGGTTAGGGTTAGGGTTAGGGTTAGGGTGAGGTTAGGATTAGGGTTAGGGTTAGGGTTAGGGTTAGGGTTAGGGTTAGGGTTAGGGTTAGGTTTAGGGTTAGGGTTAGGGTTAGGGTTAGGGTTAGGGTGAGGTTTGGGTTAGGGTTAGGTTTATGGTTAGCGTTAGGGTTAGGGTTAAGGTCAGTGTTAGGGTTAGGGTTAGGTTTAGGGTTAGAGTAAGGATTCACCTTATGCTTATGCTTAGGCCTTTTTATATCGTATGCATAGCGTTTCTCGTAGGGGTATTGTTAGGGTTAGAGTACGGTTAGGGTTTG
>NC_142243.1:52290576-52293076 GCF_052056855.1 Sturnus vulgaris | reverse complement strand
TTTATGGTTAGCGTTAGGGTTAGGGTTAAGGTCAGTGTTAGGGTTAGGGTTAGGTTTAGGGTTAGAGTAAGGATTCACCTTATGCTTATGCTTAGGCCTTTTTTTATCGTATGCATAGCGTTTCTCGTAGGGGTATTGTTAGGGTTAGAGTACGGTTAGGGTTTGGGTTAGGGTTAGGGTTAGGTTTAGGGTTAGGGTGAGGTTAGGGTTAGGGTTAGGGTTAGGGTTAGGGTTAGGGTTAGGGTTAGGGTTAGGGTTAGGGTTAGGGTTAGGGTTAGGGTTAGGGATACGGTTAGGGTTAGGGTTAGGCTTAGGGTTAGGGTTAGGGTTAGGGTTAGGGTTAGGGATGAGGTTAGGGATAGGGTTAGGGTTTAGATTTAGGATTCGGGTTGCTGTTACGATTATGCTTACCGTTACGGTTTCGACAAGTGTTACGGCAAGGGTTAGAGTTAGGTTTGGGGATAGGGTGAGGGTTGGGGTTAGGGTTAGGGTTAGTGTTTGGGTTAGGGGTAGGGTTAGGGTTAGGCTTAGGGTGAGGTTAGGGTTAGGGTTAGGGTTAGGGTTAGTGTTAGGGTTAGGGTTAGGGTTAGGGTTAGGGTTAGGGTTAGAGTTAGGGTTAGGGTTAGGATTAGGGTTAGGGTTAGGGTTACGGTTAGGGTTAGGGTTAGGGTTAGGGTTAGGTTTTGGGATAGGGTTAGGGTTAGGGTTAGGGTTAGGGTTAGGGTTAGGGTTAGGGTTAGGGTTAGGATTAGGGTTAGGTTTAGGGTCACGGTTAGGGTTAGGGTTAGGGTTAGGGTTAGTGTTAGGTTTCGGGATAGGGTTAGGGATAAATTAGGGTTAGTGTTAGTTTTAATGGTTAGGGTTAGGCTTAGTGTTACTGTTAGGTTTAGGGTTAGGGTTACGGTTACATTTTAGGGTTAGTGTTAGGGTTAGGTTTAGAGTTAGGGTTAGGGTTAAGGTTACGGTTAGTTAGGTTTAGGGTTAGGGTTAGGGTTAGGGTTAGGGTTAGGGTTAGGGTTAGGGTTAGGGTTAGGGTTAGGGTTAGGCTTAGGGTTAGGGTTATGCTTTGGTTAGGGTTAGGGTTAGGGTTAGGCTTAGGGTTAGGGTTAGGGTTAGGGTTAGGGTTAGGGTTAGAGTTAGTATTGCATTGAGAGTTACGTTTATGTTTAGGGTTAGGGTTTGTGTTCCTGTTATGATTACGTTTAGTGTTATGCTATGGGTCGTGGTTTTGTTAAGAGTTACGTTTAGGTTTAGGCTTAAGTATAGGGCTAGTGTTAGCATTAGGTTTAGGGTTAGGTTGAATGTTAGGGTTACGCTTTGCACAAGGTTTCGACTTTGATTTAGGATTAGATATTGGGTTAGGGTTACGGTTAGGATTAGGGTTAGGGTTAGGTTTGGGGTTAGGGGTAGGGTTAGCGTTAGGGTTAGGTGTTTTGGTAATATTAGGGTTAGGGTTAGGGTTAGGGATAGGGTAAGGCTTAGCGTTAGGCTTAGGGTTAGGGTTAGGTTTTGGATTAGGATTAGGTTAAGGGTTAGGGTTAGGTTAGGGTTAGCGTTTGGGTTAGGGTTAGGCTTAGGGTTAGGGTTAGGTTAGGGTTAGCGTTTGGGTTAGGGTTAGGGTTAGGCTTAAGGTATAGATTTAGGATTCGGGTTACTGTTACGATTACTCTTACGGTTACGGTTTGGACAAGTGTTAAGGTTAGTGTTAGGGTTAGGGTTAGGGTTAGGGTTAGGGTTAGGGTTAGGGTTATGCTTTGGTTTTGGATTAGGATTAGGGTTAGGGTTAGGGTTAAGGTCAGTGTTAGGGTTAGGGTTAGGTTTAGGGTTAGAGTAAGGATTCACCTTATGCTTATTCTTAGGCCTTTTTTTATCGTATGCATAGCGTTTCTCGTAGGGATATTGTTAGGGTTAGAGTTCGGTTAGGGTTTGGGTTAGGGTTAGGGTTAGGGTTAGGGCTAGGGTTAGGGTGAGGTTAGGGTTAGGGTTAGGGTTAGGGTTAGGGTTAGGGTTAGGGTTAGGGTTAGGGTTAGGATTACGGTTACATTTTAGGGTTAGTGTTAGTGTTAGGTTTAGAGTTAGGGTTAGGTTTAAGGTTACGGTTAGTTAGGTTTAGGGTTAGGGTTAGGGTTAGGGTTAGGATTAGGGTTAGGGTTAGGGTTAGGGTTAGGGTTAGAGTTAGTATTGCATTGAGAGTTACGTTTATGTTTAGGGTTAGGGTTTTGTTCCTGTTATGATTACGTTTAGTGTTATGCTATGGGTCGTGGTTTTGTTAAGAGTTACGTTTAGGTTTAGGCTTAAGTATAGGGCTAGTGTTAGCATTAGGTTTAGGGTTAGGTTGAATGTTAGGGTTACGCTTTGCACAAGGTTTCGACTTTGATTTAGGATTAGATATTGGGTTAGGGTTACGGTTAGGATTAGGGTTAGGGTTAGGTTTGGGGTTAGGGTTAGGGTTAGCGTTAGGGTTAGGTGTTTTGGTAATATTAGAGTTAGGGTTAGGGAT
>NC_142243.1:52178076-52180576 GCF_052056855.1 Sturnus vulgaris | reverse complement strand
TTAGGGTTAGGTTTATGGTTAGCGTTAGGGTTAGGGTTAAGGTCAGTGTTAGGGTTAGGGTTAGGTTTAGGGTTAGAGTAAGGATTCACCTTATGCTTATGCTTAGGCCTTTTTTTATCGTATGCATAGCGTTTCTCGTAGGGGTATTGTTAGGGTTAGAGTACGGTTAGGGTTTGGGTTAGGGTTAGGGTTAGGTTTAGGGTTAGGGTTAGGGTTAGGGTTAGGGTTAGGGTTAGGTTTAGGGTTAGGGTTAGCGTTTGGTTTAGGGTTAGGGTTAGGGTTAGGGTTAGGGTTAGGGTTAGGGTTAGGGTTAGGGTTAGGGTTAGGGTTAGGGTTAGGGTTAGGGTTAGGGTTAGGGTTAGGGTTAGGGTTAGGGTTAGGGTTAGGGTTAGGGTTAGGGTTAGGGTTAGGGTTAGGGTTAGGGTTAGGGTTAGGGTTAGGGTTAGGGTTAGGGTTAGGGTTAGGGTTAGGGTTAGGGTTAGGGTTAGGGTTAGGGTTAGGGTTAGGGTTAGGGTTAGGTTTAGGGTTAGGGAAAGGGTTAGGGTTCGGGTTAGGGTTAGGGTTAGGGTTAGGGTTAGGGTTAGGGTTAGGGTTAGAGTTAGTATTGCATTGAGAGTTACGTTTATGTTTAGGGTTAGGGTTTGTGTTCCTGTTATGATTACGTTTAGTGTTATGCTATGGGTCGTGGTTTTGTTAAGAGTTACGTTTAGGTTTAGGCTTAAGTATAGGGCTAGTGTTAGCATTAGGTTTAGGGTTAGGTTGAATGTTAGGGTTACGCTTTGCACAAGGTTTCGACTTTGATTTAGGATTAGATATTGGGTTAGGGTTACGGTTAGGATTAGGGTTAGGGTTAGGTTTGGGGTTAGGGTTAGGGTTAGCGTTAGGGTTAGGTGTTTTGGTAATATTAGGGTTAGGGTTAGGGATAGGGTAAGGCTTAGGGTTAGGGTTAGGGTTAGGGTTAGGTTTTGGGTTAGGGTTAGGGTTAGGGTTAGGTTTAGGGTTAGGGTTAGCGTTTGGGTTAGGGTTAGGCTTAGGGTTAGGGTTAGGGTTAGGATTAGGGTTAGGGTTAGGTTTGGGTTAGCGTTTGGGTTAGGGTTAGGGTTAGGCTTAAGGTTTAGATTTAGGATTCGGGTTACTGTTACGATTACTCTTACGGTTACGGTTTGGACAAGAGTTACGGTTAGGGTTAGGGTTAGGGTTAGGGTTAGGGTTAGGGTTAGGGTTAGGGTTAGGGTTAAGGTTAGGGTTAGAGTAAGGATTCAGCATATGCTTATTCTTAGGCCTTTTTTTATCGTATGCATAGCGTTTCTCGTAGGGATATTGTTTGGGTTAGAGTTCGGTTACGGTTTGGGTTAGGGTTAGGGTTAGGGTTAGGGTTAGGGTTAGGGTTAGGGTTAGGGTGAGGTTA
The DNA here is from genome assembly GCF_052056855.1 of Sturnus vulgaris. Taxonomy (NCBI): domain Eukaryota; kingdom Metazoa; phylum Chordata; class Aves; order Passeriformes; family Sturnidae; genus Sturnus; species Sturnus vulgaris. Next base: position 52,179,168 of record NC_142243.1, on the reverse strand, counting down.
GGGTTAGGGTTAGGGTTAGGGTTAGGGTTAGGGTTAGGGTTAGGGTTAGGGTTACAGTTACATTTTAGGGTTAGTGTTAGGGTTAGGTTTAGAGTTAGGGTTAGGTTTAAGGTTACGGTTAGTTAGGTTTAGGGTTAGGGTTAGGGTTAGGGTTAGGGTTAGGGTTAGGATTAGGGTTAGGGTTAGGGTTAGGGTTAGGGTTAGGGTTAGGGTTAGGGTTAGGGTTAGGGTTAGAGTTAGTATTGCATTTAGAGTTACGTTTATGTTTAGGGTTAGGGTTTTGTTCCTGTTATGATTACGTTTAGTGTTATGCTATGGGTCGTGGTTTTGTTAAGAGTTACGTTTAGGTTTAGGCTTAAGTATAGGGCTAGTGTTAGCATTAGGTTTAGGGTTAGGTTGAATGTTAGGGTTACGCTTTGCACAAGGTTTCGACTTTGATTTAGGATTAGATATTGGGTTAGGGTTACGGTTAGGATTAGGGTTAGGGTTAGGTTTGGGGTTAGGGTTAGGGTTAGCGTTAGGGTTAGGTGTTTTGGTAATATTAGGGTTAGGGTTAGGGTTAGGGTAAGGCTTAGGGTTAGGGTTAGGGTTAGGGTTAGGTTTTGGGTTAGGGTTAGGGTTAGGGTTAGGTTTAGGGTTAGGGTTAGCGTTTGGGTTAGGGTTAGGCTTAGGGTTAGGGTTAGGATTAGGGTTAGGGTTAGGTTAGGGTTAGCGTTTGGGTTAGGGTTAGGGTTAGGCTTAAGGTTTAGATTTAGGATTCGGGTTACTGTTACGATTACTCTTACGGTTTGGACAAGAGTTACGGTTAGGGTTAGGGTTAGGGTTAGGGTTAGGGTTAGGGTTAGGGTTAGGGTTAAGGTTAGGGTTAGGGTTAGGGTTAGGGTTAGGGTTAGGGTTAGGGTTAGGGTTAGGGTTAGGGTTAGGGTTAGGGTTAGGGTTAGGGTTAGGGTTAGGGTTATGCTTTGGTTTTGTATTAGGATTAGGGTTAGGGTTAGGGTTAAGGTCAGTGTTAGGGTTAGGGTTAGGTTTAGGGTTAGAGTAAGGATTCAGCATATGCTTATTCTTAGGCCTTTTTTTATCGTATGCATAGCG
>NC_142243.1:52050576-52053076 GCF_052056855.1 Sturnus vulgaris | reverse complement strand
GGATTCAGCTTATGCTTATTCTTAGGCCTTATTTTATCGTATGCATAGCGTTTCTCGTAGGGATATTGTTAGGGTTAGAGTTCGGTTAGGGTTTGGGTTAGGGTTAGGGTTAGGGTTAGGGTTAGGGTGAGGTTAGGGTTAGGGTTAGGGTTAGGGTTAGGGTTAGGGTTAGGGTTAGGGTTAGGGTTAGGGTTAGGATTAGGGTTAGGGATAGGGTTAGGGTTAGGGTTAGGGTTAGAGTTAGTATTGCATTGAGAGTTGCGTTTATGTTTAGGGTTAGCGTTTGTGTTCCTGTTATGATTACGTTTAGTGTTATGCTATGGGTCGTGGTTTTGTTAAGAGTTACGTTTAGGTTTAGGCTTAAGTATAGGGCTAGTGTTAGCATTAGGTTTAGGGTTAGGTTGAATGTTAGGGTTACGCTTTGCACAAGGTTTCGACTTTGATTTAGGGTTAGGGTTAGGGTTAGGGTTAGGGTTAGGGTTAGGGTTAGGGTTAGGGTTAGGGTTAGCGTTAGGGTTAGGTGTTTTGGTAATATTAGGGTTAGGGTTAGGGATAGGGTAAGGCTTAGAGTTAGGGTTAGGGTTAGGGTTAGGTTTTGGGTTAGGGTTAGGGTTAGGGTTAGGTTTAGGGTTAGGGTTAGCGTTTGGGTTAGGGTTAGGCTTAGGGTTAGGGTTAGGGTTAGGGTTAGGGTTAGGTTAGGGTTAGCGTTTGGGTTAGGGTTAGGGTTAGGCTTAAGGTTTAGATTTAGGATTCGGGTTACTGTTACGATTACTCTTACGGTTAAGGTTTGGACAAGTGTTACGGTTAGGGTTAGGGTTAGGGTTAGGGTTAGGGTTAGGGTTAGGGTTATGCTTTGGTTTTGGATTAGGTTTAGGGTTAGGGTTAGGGTTAGGGTTAGGTGTTTTGGTAATATTAGGGTTTGGGTTAGGGTTAGGGATAGGGTAAGGCTTAGCGTTAGGCTTAGGGTTAGGGTTAGGTTTTGGATTAGGATTAGGTTTAGGGTTAGGGTTAGGTTAGGGTTAGCGTTTGGGTTAGGGTTAGGCTTAGGGTTAGGGTTAGGGTTAGGTTAGGGTTAGCGTTTGGGTTAGAGTTAGGGTTAGACTTAAGGTTTAGATTTAGGATTCGGGTTACTGTTACGATTACTCTTACGGTTACGGTTTGGACAAGGGTTACGGTTAGGGTTAGGGTTAGGGTTAGGGTTAGGGTTAGGGTTAGGGTTAGGGTTAGGGTTAGGGTTAGGGTTAGGGTTAGGGTTAGGGTTAGGGTTAGGGTTATGCTTTGGTTTTGGATTAGGATTAGGGTTAGGGTTAGGGTTAAGGTCAGTGTTAGGGTGTTAGAGTAAGGATTCAGCTTATGCTTATTCTTAGGCCTTTTTTTTATCGTATGCATAGCGTTCTCGTAGGGGATATTGATAGGGTTAGAGTTCGGTTAGGGTTTGGGTTAGGGTTAGGGTTAGGGTTAGGGTTAGGGTTAGGGTTAGGGTTAGGGTGAGGTTAGGGTTAGGGTTAGGGTTAGGGTTAGGGTTAGGGTTAGGGTTAGGGTTAGGTTAGGGTTAGGGTTAGGGTTCGGTTTCGGGTTATGGTTAGGGATAAGGAAAGGCTTAGCGTTAGGGTTAGAGGTTAGGGTTAGGATTTAGATTTAGCATTCGGGTTACTGTTACTATTACGCTTACGGTTACGATTTGGACTAGTGTTGGGTTAGGGTTAGGGTTAGGGTTAGGGGTTAGGGTTAGGGTTAGGGTTAGGTTAGGGTTAGGGTTAAGGCTTAGGGTTAGGGTTAGGGTTAGGGTTAGAGTTAGGGTTAGGTTTAGGGTTAGGGTTAGGGTTACATTTTAGGGTTAGTCTTAGGGGTTAGATTTAGAGTTAGGGTTAGGGTTAAGGTTACGGTTAGTTAGGTTTAGGGTTAGGGTTAGGGTCCAGGATTAGGGTTAGGGTTAGGGTTAGGGTTAGAGTTAGTATTGCATTGAGAGTTACGTTTATGTTTAGGGTTAGGGTTTTGTTCCTGTTATGATTACGTTTTGTGTTATGCTATGGGTCGTGGTTTTGTTAAGAGTTACGTTAGGTTAGGCTTAAGTATAGGGCTAGTGTTAGCATTAGGTTTAGGGTTAGGTTGAATGTTAGGGTTACGCTTTGCACAAGGTTTCGACTTTGATTTAGGATTAGATATTTGGGTTAGGGTTACGGTTAGGATTAGGGTTAGGGTTAGGTTTGGGGTTAGGGTTAGGGTTAGCGTTAGGCTTAGGTGTTTTGGTAATATTAGGGTTAGGGTGAGGGATAGGGTAAGGCTTAGCGTTAGGCTTAGGGTTACGGGGTTAGGTTTTGGATTAGGATTAGGTTAGGGTTAGGGTTAGGTTAGGGTTAGCGTTTGGGTTAGGGTTAGGCTTAGGGTTAGGGTTAGGTTAGGGTTAGCGTTTGGGTTAGAGTTAGGGTTAGACTTAAGGTTTAGATTTAGGATTTCGGGTTACTGTTACGATTACTCTTACGGTTACGGTTTGGACAAG
>NC_142243.1:52018076-52020576 GCF_052056855.1 Sturnus vulgaris | reverse complement strand
AGGGTTAGGGTTAGGGTTAGGGTTAGGTTTTGGGATAGGGTTAGGGTTAGGGTTAGGGTTAGGGTTAGGGTTAGAGTTAGGGTTAGGGTTAGGTTTAGGGTTAGGGTTAGGGTTAGGTTAGGTTTAGCGTTTGGGTTAGGGTTAGGCTTAAGGTTTAGATTTAGGATTCGGGTTACTGTTACGATTACTCTTACGGTTACGGTTTGGACAAGTGTTACGGTTAGGGTTAGGGTTAGGGTTAGGGTTAGGGTAAGGGTTAGGGTTATGCTTTGGTTTTGGATTAGGTTTAGGGTTAGGGTTAGGGTTAGTGTTAGGGTTAGGGTTAGGGTTAGGGTTAGGGTTAGGGTGAGGTTAGGTTAGGGTTAGGGTTAGGTGTTAGGGTTAGGTTAGGGTTAGGGTTAGGGTTAGGGTTAGGGTTAGGGTTAGGGTTAGGGTTAGGGTTAGGGTTAGGGTGAGGTTGGGTTAGGGTTAGGTTTATGGTTAGCGTTAGGGTTAGGGTTAAGGTCAGTGTTAGGGTTAGGGTTAGGTTAGGGTTAGAGTAAGGATTCACCTTATGCTTATGCTTAGGCCTTTTTTTATCGTATGCATATGCGTTTCTCGTAGGGGTATTGTTAGGGTTAGAGTACGGTTAGGGTTTGGGTTAGGGTTAGGGTTAGGTTTAGGGTTAGGGTGAGGTTAGGGTTAGGGTTAGGGTTAGGGTTAGGGTTAGGGTTAGGGTTAGGGTTAGGGTTAGGGTTAGGGTTAGGGTTAGGGTTAGGGTTAGGGTTAGGTTAGGGTTAGGGATACGGTTAGGGTTAGGGTTAGGGTTAGGGTTAGGGTTAGGGTTAGGGTTAGGGATGAGGTTAGGGATAGGGTTAGGGTTTAGATTTAGGATTCGGGTTACTGTTACGATTATGCTTACCGTTACGGTTTCGACAAGTGTTACGGCAAGGGTTAGAGTTAGGTTTGGGGATAGGGTGAGGGTTGGGGTTAGGGTTAGGGTTAGTGTTTGGGTTAGGGGTAGGGTTAGGGTTAGGCTTAGGGTGAGGTTAGGGTTAGGGTTAGGGTTAGGGTTAGTGTTAGGGTTAGGGTTAGGGTTAGGGTTAGGGTTAGGATTAGGGTTAGGGTTAAGGTTACGGTTAGGGTTAGGGTTAGGGTTAGGGTTAGGTTTTGGGATAGGGTTAGGGTTAGGGTTAGGGTTAGGGTTAGGGTTAGAGTTAGGGTTAGGGTTAGGATTAGGGTTAGGTTTAGGGTTACGGTTAGGGTTAGGGTTAGGGTTAGGGTTAGTGTTAGGTTTCGGGATAGGGTTAGGGATAAATTAGGGTTAGTGTTAGTTTTAATGGTTAGGGTTAGGCTTAGTGTTACTGTTAGGTTTAGGGTTAGGGTTACGGTTACATTTTAGGGTTAGTGTTAGGGTTAGGTTTAGAGTTAGGGTTAGGGTTAAGGTTACGGTTAGTTAGGTTTAGGGTTAGGGTTAGGGTTAGGGTTAGGGTTAGGGTTAGGGTTAGGGTTAGGGTTAGGGTTAGTGTTAGGGTTAGGGTTAGGGTTAGGGTTAGGCTTAGGGTTAGGGTTATGCTTTGGTTATGGTTAGGGTTAGGGTTAGGGTTAGGGTTAGGGTTAGGGTTAGGGTTAGGGTTAGGGTTAGGGTTAGGGTTAGGGTTAGGGTTAGGGTTAGGGTTAGGGTTAGGGTTAGGGTTAGGGTTAGTATTGCATTGAGAGTTACGTTTATGTTTAGGGTTAGGGTTTGTGTTCCTGTTATGATTACGTTTAGTGTTATGCTATGGGTCGTGGTTTTGTTAAGAGTTACGTTTAGGTTTAGGCTTAAGTATAGGGCTAGTGTTAGCATTAGGTTTAGGGTTAGGTTGAATGTTAGGGTTACGCTTTGCACAAGGTTTCGACTTTGATTTAGGATTAGATATTGGGTTAGGGTTACGGTTAGGATTAGGGTTAGGGTTAGGTTTGGGGTTAGGGGTAGGGTTAGCGTTAGGGTTAGGTGTTTTGGTAATATTAGGGTTAGGGTTAGGGTTAGGGATAGGGTAAGGCTTAGCGTTAGGCTTAGGGTTAGGGTTAGGTTTTGGATTAGGATTAGGTTAAGGTTTAGGGTTAGGTTAGGGTTAGCGTTTGGGTTAGGGTTAGGCTTAGGGTTAGGGTTAGGGTTAGGTTAGGGTTAGCGTTTGGGTTAGGGTTAGGGTTAGGCTTAAGGTATAGATTTAGGATTCGGGTTACTGTTACGATTACTCTTACGGTTACGGTTTCGACAAGTGTTAAGGTTAGTGTTAGGGTTAGGGTTAGGGTTAGGGTTAGGGTTAGGGTTAGGGTTAGGGTTAGGGTTAGGGTTAGGGTTATGCTTTGGTTTTGGATTAGGATTAGGGTTAGGGTTAGGGTTAAGGTCAGTGTTAGGGTTAGGGTTAGGTTTAGGGTTAGAGTAAGGATTCACCTTATGCTTATTCTTAGGCCTTTTTTTATCGTATGCATAGCGTTTCTCGTAGGGATATTGTTAGGGTTAGAGTTCGGTTAGGGT
>NC_142243.1:52008076-52013076 GCF_052056855.1 Sturnus vulgaris | reverse complement strand
GTGTTAGCATTAGGTTTAGGGTTAGGTTGAATGTTAGGGTTACGCTTTGCACAAGGTTTCGACTTTGATTTAGGATTAGATATTGGGTTAGGGTTACGGTTAGGATTAGGGTTAGTGTTAGGGTTAGGGTTAGGGTTAGGGTTAGGGTTAGGGTTAGGGTTAGGGTTAGGGTTAGGGTTAGGGTTATGCTTTGGTTTTGGATTAGGATTAGGGTTAGGGTTAGGGTGAAGGTCAGTGTTAGGGTTAGGGTTAGGTTTAGGGTTAGATTAAGGATTCAGCTTATGCTTATTCTTAGGCCTTTTTTTATCGTATGCATAGCGTTTCTCGTAGGGATATTGTTTGGGTTAGAGTTCGGTTAGGGTTAGGGTTAGGGTTAGGGTTAGGGTTAGGGTTAGGGTTAGGGTGAGGTTAGGGTTAGGGTTAGGCTTAGGGTTAGGGTTAGGGTTAGGGTTAGGGTTAGGGTTAGGGTTACAGTTACATTTTAGGGTTAGTGTTAGGGTTAGGTTTAGAGTTAGGGTTAGGTTTAAGGTTACGGTTAGTTAGGTTTAGGGTTAGGGTTAGGGTTAGGGTTAGGATTAGGGTTAGGGTTAGGGTTAGGGTTAGGGTTAGGGTTAGGGTTAGGGTTAGAGTTAGTATTGCATTGAGAGTTACGTTTATGTTTAGGGTTAGGGTTTTGTTCCTGTTATGATTACGTTTAGTGTTATGCTATGGGTCGTGGTTTTGTTAAGAGTTACGTTTAGGTTTAGGCTTAAGTATAGGGCTAGTGTTAGCATTAGGTTTAGGGTTAGGTTGAATGTTAGGGTTACGCTTTGCACAAGGTTTCGACTTTGATTTAGGATTAGATATTGGGTTAGGGTTACGGTTAGGATTAGGGTTAGGGTTAGGTTTGGGGTTAGGGTTAGGGTTAGCGTTAGGCTTAGGTGTTTTGGTAATATTAGGGTTAGGGTTAGGGATAGGGTAAGGCTTAGGTTTAGGGTTAGGGTTAGGGTTAGGTTTTGGGTTAGGGTTAGGGTTAGGGTTAGGTTTAGGGTTAGGGTTAGCGTTTGGGTTAGGGTTAGGGTTAGGCTTAGGGTTAGGGTTAGGATTAGGGTTAGGGTTAGGTTAGGGTTAGCGTTTGGGTTAGGGTTAGGGTTAGGCTTAAGGTTTAGATTTAGGATTCGGGTTACTGTTACGATTACTCTTACGGTTACGGTTTGGACAAGAGTTACGGTTAGGGTTAGGGTTAGGGTTAGGGTTAGGGTTAGGGTTAGGGTTAGGGTTAGGTTTAAGGTTAGGGTTAGGGTTAGGGTTAGGGTTAGGGTTAGGGTTAGGGTTAGGGTTAGGGTTAGGGTTAGGGTTAGGTTTAGGGTTAGGGAAAGGGTTAGGGTTAGGGTTAGGGTTAGGGTTAGGGTTAGGGTTAGGTTTAGGGTTAGGGAAAGGGTTAGGGTTCGGGTTAGGGTTAGGGTTAGGGTTAGGGTTAGGGTTAGGGTTAGGGTTATGCTTTGGTTTTGGATTAGGATTAGGGTTAGGGTTAGGGTTACGGTCAGTGTTAGGGTTAGGTTTAGGTTTTGGGTTACAGTAAGGATTCAGCTTATGCTTATTCTTAGGCCTTATTTTATCGTATGCATAGCGTTTCTCGTAGGGATATTGTTAGGGTTAGAGTTCGGTTAGGGTTTGGGTTAGGGTTAGGGTTAGGGTTAGGGTTAGGGTTAGGGTGAGGTTAGGGTTAGGGTTAGGGTTAGGGTTAGGGTTAGGGTTAGGGTTAGGATTAGGTTTAGGGATAGGGTTAGGGTTAGGGTTAGGGTTAGGGTTAGGGTTAGGTTTAGGGTTAGGGAAAGGGTTAGGGTTCGGGTTAGGGTTAGGGTTAGGGTTAGGGTTAGGGTTAGGGTTAGGGTTAGGGTTAGGGTTAGGGTTAGGGTTAGGGTTAGAGTTAGTATTGCATTGAGAGTTACGTTTATGTTTAGGGTTAGGGTTTGTGTTCCTGTTATGATTACGTTTAGTGTTATGCTATGGGTCGTGGTTTTGTTAAGAGTTACGTTTAGGTTTAGGCTTAAGTATAGGGCTAGTGTTAGCATTAGGTTTAGGGTTAGGTTGAATGTTAGGGTTACGCTTTGCACAAGGTTTCGACTTTGATTTAGGATTAGATATTGGGTTAGGGTTACGGTTAGGATTAGGGTTAGTGTTAGGGTTAGGGTTAGGGTTAGGGTTAGGGTTAGGGTTAGGGTTAGGGTTAGGGTTAGGGTTAGGGTTAGGGTTATGCTTTGGTTTTGGATTAGGATTAGGGTTAGGGTTAGGGTGAAGGTCAGTGTTAGGGTTAGGGTTAGGTTTAGGGTTAGATTAAGGATTCAGCTTATGCTTATTCTTAGGCCTTTTTTTATCGTATGCATAGCGTTTCTCGTAGGGATATTGTTTGGGTTAGAGTTCGGTTAGGGTTAGGGTTAGGGTTAGGGTTAGGGTTAGGGTTAGGGTGAGGTTAGGGTTAGGGTTAGGCTTAGGGTTAGGGTTAGGGTTAGGGTTAGGGTTAGGGTTAGGGTTACAGTTACATTTTAGGGTTAGTGTTAGGGTTAGGTTTAGAGTTAGGGTTAGGTTTAAGGTTACGGTTAGTTAGGTTTAGGGTTAGGGTTAGGGTTAGGGTTAGGATTAGGGTTAGGGTTAGGGTTAGGGTTAGGGTTAGGGTTAGGGTTAGGGTTAGAGTTAGTATTGCATTGAGAGTTACGTTTATGTTTAGGGTTAGGGTTTTGTTCCTGTTATGATTACGTTTAGTGTTATGCTATGGGTCGTGGTTTTGTTAAGAGTTACGTTTAGGTTTAGGCTTAAGTATAGGGCTAGTGTTAGCATTAGGTTTAGGGTTAGGTTGAATGTTAGGGTTACGCTTTGCACAAGGTTTCGACTTTGATTTAGGATTAGATATTGGGTTAGGGTTACGGTTAGGATTAGGGTTAGGGTTAGGTTTGGGGTTAGGGTTAGGGTTAGCGTTAGGCTTAGGTGTTTTGGTAATATTAGGGTTAGGGTTAGGGATAGGGTAAGGCTTAGGTTTAGGGTTAGGGTTAGGGTTAGGTTTTGGGTTAGGGTTAGGGTTAGGGTTAGGTTTAGGGTTAGGGTTAGCGTTTGGGTTAGGGTTAGGCTTAGGCTTAGGGTTAGGGTTAGGATTAGGGTTAGGGTTAGGTTAGGGTTAGCGTTTGGGTTAGGGTTAGGGTTAGGCTTAAGGTTTAGATTTAGGATTCGGGTTACTGTTACGATTACTCTTACGGTTACGGTTTGGACAAGAGTTACGGTTAGGGTTAGGGTTAGGGTTAGGGTTAGGGTTAGGGTTAGGGTTAGGGTTAGGTTTAAGGTTAGGGTTAGGGTTAGGGTTAGGGTTAGGGTTAGGGTTAGGGTTAGGGTTAGGGTTAGGGTTAGGGTTAGGGTTAGGTTTAGGGTTAGGGAAAGGGTTAGGGTTCGGGTTAGGGTTAGGGTTAGGGTTAGGGTTAGGGTTAGGGTTAGGGTTAGGGTTAGGGTTAGGGTTAGGATTAGGGTTAGGGATAGGGTTAGGGTAGGGTTAGGGTTAGAGTTAGTATTGCATTGAGAGTTGCGTTTATGTTTAGGGTTAGCGTTTGTGTTCCTGTTATGATTACGTTTATTGTTATGCTATGGGTCGTGGTTTTGTTAAGAGTTACGTTTAGGTTTAGGCTTAAGTATAGGGCTAGTGTTAGCATTAGGTTTAGGGTTAGGTTGAATGTTAGGGTTACGCTTTGCACAAGGTTTCGAATTTGATTTAGGATTAGATATTGGGTTAGGGTTACGGTTAGGATTAGGGTTAGGGTTAGGTTTGGGGTTAGGGTTAGGGTTAGCGTTAGGGTTACATGTTTTGGTAATATTAGGGTTAGGGTTAGGGATAGGGTAAGGCTTAGGGTTAGGGTTAGGGTTACGGTTAGGTTTTGGGTTAGGGTTAGGGTTAGGGTTAGGTTTAGGGTTAGGGTTAGCGTTTGGGTTAGGGTTAGGCTTAGGGTTAGGATTAGGGTTAGGGTTAGGTTAGGGTTAGCGTTTGGGTTAGGGTTAGGGTTAGGCTTAAGGTTTAGATTTAGGATTCGGGTTACTGTTACGATTACTCTTACGGTTAAGGTTTGGACAAGTGTTACGGTTAGGGTTAGGGTTAGGGTTAGGGTTAGGGTTAGGGTTAGGGTTAGGGTTAGGGTTAGGGTTATGCTTTGGTTTTGGATTAGGTTTAGGGTTAGGGTTAGGGTTAGGGTTAGGTGTTTTGGTAATATTAGGGTTTGGGTTAGGGTTAGGGATAGGGTAAGGCTTAGCGTTAGGCTTAGGGTTAGGGTTAGGTTTTGGATTAGGATTAGGTTTAGGGTTAGGGTTAGGTTAGGGTTAGCGTTTGGGTTAGGGTTAGGCTTAGGGTTAGGGTTAGGTTTAGGTTAGGGTTAGCGTTTGGGTTAGAGTTAGGGTTAGACTTAAGGTTTAGATTTAGGATTCGGGTTACTGTTACGATTACTCTTACGGTTACGGTTTGGACAAGGGTTACGGTTAGGGTTAGGGTTAGGGTTAGGGTTAGGGTTAGGGTTAGGGTTAGGGTTAGGGTTAGGGTTAGGGTTATGCTTTGGTTTTGGATTAGGATTAGGGTTAGGGTTAGGGTTAAGGTCAGTGTTAGGGTTAGGTTTAGGGTTAGAGTAAGGATTCAGCTTATGCTTATTCTTAGGCCTTTTTTTATCGTATGCATAGCGTTTCTCGTAGGGATATTGATAGGGTTAGAGTTCGGTTAGGGTTTGGGTTAGGGTTAGGGTTAGGGTTAGGGTTAGGGTTAGGGTTAGGGTTAGGGTTAGGGTTAGGGTGAGGTTAGGGTTAGGGTTAGGGTTAGGGTTAGGGTTAGGGTTAGGGTTAGGGTTAGGGTTAGGGTTAGGGTTAGGGTTAGGGTTAGGGTTAGGGTTAGGGTTAGGGATAAGGAAAGGCTTAGCGTTAGGGTTAGGGTTAGGGTTAGGATTTAGATTTAGCATTCGGGTTAGTGTTACTATTACGCTTACGGTTACGATTTGGACTAG
>NC_142243.1:51980576-51988076 GCF_052056855.1 Sturnus vulgaris | reverse complement strand
TAGGGTTAGGGTTAGGGTTAGGGTTAGGGTTAGGGTTAGGGTTAGGGTTAGGGTTAGGGTTAGGGTTAGGGTTAGGGTTAGGGTTAGGGTTATGCTTTGGTTTTGGATTAGGTTTAGGGTTAGGGTTAGGGTTAGTGTTAGGGTTAGGGTTAGGGTTAGGGTTAGGGTTAGGGTGAGGTTAGGGTTAGGGTTAGGGTTAGGGTTAGGGTTAGGGTTAGGGTTAGGGTTAGGGTTAGGGTTAGGGTTAGGGTTAGGGTTAGGGTTAGGGTTAGGGTTAGGGTTAGGGTTAGGGTTAGGGTTAGGGTTAGGGTTAGGGTTAGGGTTAGGGTTAGGGTTATGCTTTGGTTTTGGATTAGGTTTAGGGTTAGGGTTAGGGTTAGTGTTAGGGTTAGGGTTAGGGTTAGGGTTAGGGTTAGGGTTAGGGTTAGGGTGAGGTTAGGGTTAGGGTTAGGGTTAGGGTTAGGGTTAGGGTTAGGGTTAGGGTTAGGGTTAGGGTTAGGGTTAGGGTTAGGGTTAGGGTTAGGGTTAGGGTTATGGTTAGGGTTAGGGTGAGGTTTGGGTTAGGGTTAGGTTTATGGTTAGCGTTAGGGTTAGGGTTAAGGTCAGTGTTAGGGTTAGGGTTAGGTTTAGGGTTAGAGTAAGGATTCACCTTATGCTTATGCTTAGGCCTTTTTTTATCGTATGCATAGCGTTTCTCGTAGGGATATTGTTAGGGTTAGAGTACGGTTAGGGTTTGGGTTAGGGTTAGGGTTAGGTTTAGGGTTAGGGTGAGGTTAGGGTTAGGGTTAGGGTTAGGGTTAGGGTTAGGGTTAGGGTTAGGGTTAGGGTTAGGGTTAGGGTTAGGGATACGGTTAGGGTTAGGGTTAGGCTTAGGGTTAGGGTTAGGGTTAGGGTTAGGGTTAGGGATGAGGTTAGGGATAGGGTTAGGGTTTAGATTTAGGATTCGGGTTACTGTTACGATTATGCTTACCGTTACGTTTTCGACAAGTGTTACGGCAAGGGTTAGATTTAGGTTTGGGGATAGGGTGAGGGTTAGGGTTAGGGTTAGGGTTAGTGTTTGGGTTAGGGGTAGGGTTAGGGTTAGGCTTAGGGTGAGGTTAGGGTTAGGGTTAGGGTTAGGGTTAGTGTTAGGGTTAGGGTTAGGGTTAGGGTTAGGGTTAGGGTTAGAGTTAGGGTTAGGGTTAGGATTAGGGTTAGGGTTAGGGTTACGGTTAGGGTTAGGGTTAGGGTTAGGGTTAGGTTTTGGGATAGGGTTAGGGTTAGGGTTAGGGTTAGGGTTAGGGTTAGAGTTAGGGTTAGGGTTAGGATTAGGGTTAGGTTTAGGGTTACGGTTAGGGTTAGGGTTAGGGTTAGGGTTAGTGTTAGGTTTCGGGATAGGGTTAGGGATAAATTAGGGTTAGTGTTAGTTTTAATGGTTAGGGTTAGGCTTAGTGTTACTGTTAGGTTTAGGGTTAGGGTTACGGTTACATTTTAGGGTTAGTGTTAGGGTTAGGTTTAGAGTTAGGGTTAGGGTTAAGGTTACGGTTAGTTAGGTTTAGGGTTAGGGTTAGGGTTAGGGTTAGGGTTAGGGTTAGGGTTAGGGTTAGGGTTAGGGTTAGGGTTAGGGTTAGGGTTAGGGTTATGCTTTGGTTAGGGTTAGGGTTAGGGTTAGGGTTAGGGTTAGGGTTAGGGTTAGGGTTAGGGTTAGGGTTAGGGTTAGGGTTAGGGTTAGGGTTAGGGTTAGGGTTAGGGTTAGGGTTAGGGTTAGCGTTTGGGTTAGGGTTAGGCTTAGGGTTAGGGTTAGGATTAGGGTTAGTGTTAGGTTAGGGTTAGCGTTTGGGTTAGGGTTAGGGTTAGGCTTAAGGTTTAGATTTAGGATTCGGGTTACTGTTACGATTACTCTTACGGTTTGGACAAGAGTTACGGTTAGGGTTAGGGTTAGGGTTAGGGTTAGGGTTAGGGTTAGGGTTAGGGTTAAGGTTAGGGTTAGGGTTAGGGTTAGGGTTAGGGTTAGGGTTAGGGTTAGGGTTAGGGTTAGGGTTAGGGTTAGGGTTAGGGTTAGGGTTATGCTTTGGTTTTGTATTAGGATTAGGGTTAGGGTTAGGGTTAGGGTCAGTGTTAGGGTTAGGGTTAGGTTTAGGGTTAGAGTAAGGATTCAGCATATGCTTATTCTTAGGCCTTTTTTTATCGTATGCATAGCGTTTCTCGTAGGGATATTGTTAGGGTTAGAGTTCGGTTAGGGTTTGGGTTAGGGTTAGGGTTAGGGTTAGGGTTAGGGTTAGGGTTAGGGTGAGGTAAGGGTTAGGGTTAGGGTTAGGGTTAAGGTTAGGGTTAGGGTTAGTGTTAGGGTTAGGGTTAGGGTTAGGGTTAGGGTTAGGCTTAGGGTTAGGGTTAGGGTTAGGTTTAGGGTTAGGGAAAGGGTTAGGGTTTGGGTTAGGGTTAGGGTTAGGGTTAGGGTTAGGGTTAGGGTTAGGGTTAGAGTTAGTATTGCATTGAGAGTTACGTTTATGTTTAGGGTTAGGGTTTGTGTTCCTGTTATGATTACGTTTAGTGTTATGCTATGGGTCGTGGTTTTGTTAAGAGTTACGTTTAGGTTTAGGCTTAAGTATAGGGCTAGTGTTAGCATTAGGTTTAGGGTTAGGTTGAATGTTAGGGTTACGCTTTGCACAAGGCTTCGACTTTGATTTAGGATTAGATATTGGGTTAGGGTTACGGTTAGGATTAGGGTTAGGGTTAGGTTTGGGGTTAGGGTTAGGGTTAGCGTTAGGGTTAGGTGTTTTGGTAATATTAGGGTTAGGGTTAGGGTTAGGGATAGGGTAAGGCTTAGCGTTAGGCTTAGGATTAGGGTTAGGTTTTGGATTAGGATTAGGTTTAGGGTTAGGGTTAGGTTAGGCTTAGCGTTTGGGTTAGGGTTAGGCTTAGGGTTAGGGTTAGGGTTAGGTTAGGGTTAGCGTTAGGGTTAGGGTTAGGGTTAGGCTTAAGGTTTAGATTTAGGATTCGGGTTACTGTTACGATTACTCTTACGGTTACAGTTTGGACAAGTGTTACGGTTAGGGTTAGGGTTAGGGTTAGGGTTAGGGTTAGGGTTAGGGTTAGGGTTAGGGTTAGGTTTAGGGTTAGGGTTAGGGTTAGCGTTTGGGTTAGGGTTAGGTTTAGGGTTAGGGTTAGGGTTAGGTTAGGTTTAGCGTTTGGGTTAGGGTTAGGCTTAAGGTTTAGATTTAGGATTCGGGTTACTGTTACGATTACTCTTACGGTTACGGTTTGGACAAGTGTTACGGTTAGGGTTAGGGTTAGGGTTAGGGTTGGGGTAAGGGTTAGGGTTATGCTTTGGTTTTGGATTAGGTTTAGGGTTAGGGTTAGGGTTAGTGTTAGGGTTTGGGTTAGGGTTAGGGTTAGGGTTAGGGTTAAGGTTAGGGTGAGGTTAGGGTTAGGGTTAGGGTTAGGGTTAGGGTTAGGGTTAGGGTTAGGGTTAGGGTTAGGGTTAGGGTTAGGGTTAGGGTTAGGGTTAGGGTTAGGGTTAGGGTGAGGTTTGGGTTAGGGTTAGGTTTATGGTTAGCGTTAGGGTTAGGGTTAAGGTCAGTGTTAGGGTTAGGGTTAGGTTTAGGGTTAGAGTAAGGATTCACCTTATGCTTATGCTTAGGCCTTTTTTTATCGTATGCATAGCGTTTCTCGTAGGGGTATTGTTAGGGTTAGAGTACGGTTAGGGTTTGGGTTAGGGTTAGGGTTAGGTTTAGGGTTAGGGTGAGGTTAGGGTTAGGGTTAGGCTTAGGGTTAGGGTTAGGGTTAGGGTTAGGGTTAGGGTTAGGGTTAGGGTTAGGGTTAGGGTTAGGTTAGGGTTAGGGATACGGTTAGGGTTAGGGTTAGGCTTAGGGTTAGGGTTAGGGTTAGGGTTAGGGTTAGGGTTAGGGTTAGGGTTAGGGTTAGGGATGAGGTTAGGGATAGGGTTAGGGTTTAGATTTAGGATTCGGGTTACTGTTACGATTATGCTTACCGTTACGGTTTCGACACGTGTTACGGCAAGGGTTAGAGTTAGGTTTGGGGATAGGGTGAGGGTTGGGGTTAGGGTTAGGGTTAGTGTTTGGGTTAGGGGTAGGGTTAGGGTTAGGCTTAGGGTGAGGTTAGGGTTAGGGTTAGGGTTAGGGTTAGGGTTAGTGTTAGGGTTAGGGTTAGGGTTATGGTTAGGGTTAGGGTTAGAGTTAGGGTTAGGGTTAGGATTAGGGTTAGGGTTAGGGTTAGGTTTAGGGTTAGGGTTAGCGTTTGGGTTAGGGTTAGGCTTAGGGTTAGGGTTAGGGTTAGGGTTAGGGTTAGGGTTAGGGTTAGAGTTTGGGTTAGGGTTAGGTTTAGGCTTAAGGTTTAGATTTAGGATTCGGGTTACTGTTACGATTACTCTTACGGTTTGGACAAGAGTTACGGTTAGGGTTAGGGTTAGGGTTAGGGTTAGGGTTAGGGTTAGGGTTAGGGTTAAGGTTAGGGTTAGGGTTAGGGTTAGGGTTAGGGTTAGGGTTAGGGTTAGGGTTAGGGTTAGGGTTAGGGTTAGGGTTAGGGTTAGGGTTAGGGTTAGGGTTATGCTTTGGTTTTGTATTAGGATTAGGGTTAGGGTTAGGGTTAGGGTCAGTGTTAGGGTTAGGGTTAGGTTTAGGGTTAGAGTAAGGATTCAGCATATGCTTATTCTTAGGCCTTTTTTTATCGTATGCATAGCGTTTCTCGTAGGGATATTGTTAGGGTTAGAGTTCGGTTAGGGTTTGGGTTAGGGTTAGGGTTAGGGTTAGGGTTAGGGTTAGGGTTAGGGTGAGGTAAGGGTTAGGGTTAGGGTTAGGGTTAAGGTTAGGGTTAGGGTTAGTGTTAGGGTTAGGGTTAGGGTTAGGGTTAGGGTTAGGGTTAGGCTTAGGGTTAGGGTTAGGGTTAGGTTTAGGGTTAGGGAAAGGGTTAGGGTTTGGGTTAGGGTTAGGGTTAGGGTTAGGGTTAGGGTTAGGGTTAGGGTTAGAGTTAGTATTGCATTGAGAGTTACGTTTATGTTTAGGGTTAGGGTTTGTGTTCCTGTTATGATTACGTTTAGTGTTATGCTATGGGTCGTGGTTTTGTTAAGAGTTACGTTTAGGTTTAGGCTTAAGTATAGGGCTAGTGTTAGCATTAGGTTTAGGGTTAGGTTGAATGTTAGGGTTACGCTTTGCACAAGGCTTCGACTTTGATTTAGGATTAGATATTGGGTTAGGGTTACGGTTAGGATTAGGGTTAGGGTTAGGTTTGGGGTTAGGGTTAGGGTTAGCGTTAGGGTTAGGTGTTTTGGTAATATTAGGGTTAGGGTTAGGGTTAGGGATAGGGTAAGGCTTAGCGTTAGGCTTAGGATTAGGGTTAGGTTTTGGATTAGGATTAGGTTTAGGGTTAGGGTTAGGTTAGGCTTAGCGTTTGGGTTAGGGTTAGGCTTAGGGTTAGGGTTAGGGTTAGGTTAGGGTTAGCGTTAGGGTTAGGGTTAGGGTTAGGCTTAAGGTTTAGATTTAGGATTCGGGTTACTGTTACGATTACTCTTACGGTTACAGTTTGGACAAGTGTTACGGTTAGGGTTAGGGTTAGGGTTAGGGTTAGGGTTAGGGTTAGGGTTAGGTTTAGGGTTAGGGTTAGGGTTAGCGTTTGGGTTAGGGTTAGGTTTAGGGTTAGGGTTAGGGTTAGGTTAGGTTTAGCGTTTGGGTTAGGGTTAGGCTTAAGGTTTAGATTTAGGATTCGGGTTACTGTTACGATTACTCTTACGGTTACGGTTTGGACAAGTGTTACGGTTAGGGTTAGGGTTAGGGTTAGGGTTGGGGTAAGGGTTAGGGTTATGCTTTGGTTTTGGATTAGGTTTAGGGTTAGGGTTAGGGTTAGTGTTAGGGTTTGGGTTAGGGTTAGGGTTAGGGTTAGGGTTAAGGTTAGGGTGAGGTTAGGGTTAGGGTTAGGGTTAGGGTTAGGGTTAGGGTTAGGGTTAGGGTTAGGGTTAGGGTTAGGGTTAGGGTTAGGGTTAGGGTTAGGGTTAGGGTTAGGGTGAGGTTTGGGTTAGGGTTAGGTTTATGGTTAGCGTTAGGGTTAGGGTTAAGGTCAGTGTTAGGGTTAGGGTTAGGTTTAGGGTTAGAGTAAGGATTCACCTTATGCTTATGCTTAGGCCTTTTTTTATCGTATGCATAGCGTTTCTCGTAGGGGTATTGTTAGGGTTAGAGTACGGTTAGGGTTTGGGTTAGGGTTAGGGTTAGGTTTAGGGTTAGGGTGAGGTTAGGGTTAGGGTTAGGCTTAGGGTTAGGGTTAGGGTTAGGGTTAGGGTTAGGGTTAGGGTTAGGGTTAGGGTTAGGTTAGGGTTAGGGATACGGTTAGGGTTAGGGTTAGGCTTAGGGTTAGGGTTAGGGTTAGGGTTAGGGTTAGGGTTAGGGTTAGGGTTAGGGATGAGGTTAGGGATAGGGTTAGGGTTTAGATTTAGGATTCGGGTTACTGTTACGATTATGCTTACCGTTACGGTTTCGACACGTGTTACGGCAAGGGTTAGAGTTAGGTTTGGGGATAGGGTGAGGGTTGGGGTTAGGGTTAGGGTTAGTGTTTGGGTTAGGGGTAGGGTTAGGGTTAGGCTTAGGGTGAGGTTAGGGTTAGGGTTAGGGTTAGGGTTAGGGTTAGTGTTAGGGTTAGGGTTAGGGTTAGGGTTAGGGTTAGGGTTAGAGTTAGGGTTAGGGTTAGGATTAGGGTTAGGGTTAGGGTTAGGTTTAGGGTTAGGGTTAGCGTTTGGGTTAGGGTTAGGCTTAGGGTTAGGGTTAGGGTTAGGGTTAGGGTTAGGGTTAGGGTTAGAGTTAGGGTTAGGGTTAGGATTAGGATTAGGTTTAGGGTTACGGTTAGGGTTAGGGTTAGGGTTACGGTTAGTGTTAGGTTTCGGGATAGGGTTAGGGATAAATTAGGGTTAGTGTTAGTTTTAATGGTTAGGGTTAGGCTTAGTGTTACTGTTAGGTTTAGGGTTAGGGTTACGGTTACATTTTAGGGTTAGTGTTAGGGTTAGGTTTAGAGTTAGGGTTAGGGTTAAGGTTACGGTTAGTTAGGTTTAGGGTTAGGGTTAGGGTTAGGGTTAGGGTTAGGGTTAGGGTTAGGGTTAGGGTTAGGGTTAGGGTTAGGGTTAGGCTTAGGCTTAGGGTTAGGCTTAGGGTTAGGGTTATGCTTTGGTTAGGGTTAGGGTTAGGGTTAGGGTTAGAGTTAGGGTTAGGGTTAGGGTTAGGGTTAGGGTTAGGGTTAGGGTTAGGGTTAGGGTTAGGGTTAGGGTTAGGGTTAGGGTTAGGGTTAGGGTTAGGGTTAGAGTTAGTATTGCATTGAGAGTTACGTTTATGTTTAGGGTTAGGGTTTGTGTTCCTGTTATGATTACGTTTAGTGTTATGCTATGGGTCGTGGTTTTGTTAAGAGTTACGTTTAGGTTTAGGCTTAAGTATAGGGCTAGTGTTAGCATTAGGTTTAGGGTTAGGTTGAATGTTAGGGTTACGCTTTGCACAAGGTTTCGACTTTGATTTAGGATTAGATATTGGG
>NC_142243.1:51948076-51955576 GCF_052056855.1 Sturnus vulgaris | reverse complement strand
GCTTAGGGTGAGGTTAGGGTTAGGGTTAGGGTTAGGGTTAGTGTTAGGGTTAGGGTTAGGGTTAGGGTTAGGGTTAGGGTTAGAGTTAGGGTTAGGGTTAGGATTAGGGTTAGGGTTAGGGTTACGGTTAGGGTTAGGGTTAGGGTTAGGGTTAGGTTTTGGGATAGGGTTAGGGTTAGGGTTAGGGTTAGGGTTAGGGTTAGAGTTAGGGTTAGGGTTAGGATTAGGGTTAGGTTTAGGGTTACGGTTAGGGTTAGGGTTAGGGTTAGGGTTAGTGTTAGGTTTCGGGATAGGGTTAGGGATAAATTAGGGTTAGTGTTAGTTTTAATGGTTAGGGTTAGGCTTAGTGTTACTGTTAGGTTTAGGGTTAGGGTTACGGTTACATTTTAGGGTTAGTGTTAGGGTTAGGTTTAGAGTTAGGGTTAGGGTTAAGGTTACGGTTAGTTAGGTTTAGGGTTAGGGTTAGGGTTAGGGTTAGGGTTAGGGTTAGGGTTAGGGTTAGGGTTAGGGTTAGGGTTAGGGTTAGGGTTAGGGTTATGCTTTGGTTAGGGTTAGGGTTAGGGTTAGGGTTAGGGTTAGGGTTAGGGTTAGGGTTAGGGTTAGGGTTAGGGTTAGGGTTAGGGTTAGGGTTAGGGTTAGGGTTAGGGTTAGGGTTAGGGTTAGCGTTTGGGTTAGGGTTAGGCTTAGGGTTAGGGTTAGGATTAGGGTTAGTGTTAGGTTAGGGTTAGCGTTTGGGTTAGGGTTAGGGTTAGGCTTAAGGTTTAGATTTAGGATTCGGGTTACTGTTACGATTACTCTTACGGTTTGGACAAGAGTTACGGTTAGGGTTAGGGTTAGGGTTAGGGTTAGGGTTAGGGTTAGGGTTAGGGTTAAGGTTAGGGTTAGGGTTAGGGTTAGGGTTAGGGTTAGGGTTAGGGTTAGGGTTAGGGTTAGGGTTAGGGTTAGGGTTAGGGTTAGGGTTATGCTTTGGTTTTGTATTAGGATTAGGGTTAGGGTTAGGGTTAGGGTCAGTGTTAGGGTTAGGGTTAGGTTTAGGGTTAGAGTAAGGATTCAGCATATGCTTATTCTTAGGCCTTTTTTTATCGTATGCATAGCGTTTCTCGTAGGGATATTGTTAGGGTTAGAGTTCGGTTAGGGTTTGGGTTAGGGTTAGGGTTAGGGTTAGGGTTAGGGTTAGGGTTAGGGTGAGGTAAGGGTTAGGGTTAGGGTTAGGGTTAAGGTTAGGGTTAGGGTTAGTGTTAGGGTTAGGGTTAGGGTTAGGGTTAGGGTTAGGCTTAGGGTTAGGGTTAGGGTTAGGTTTAGGGTTAGGGAAAGGGTTAGGGTTTGGGTTAGGGTTAGGGTTAGGGTTAGGGTTAGGGTTAGGGTTAGGGTTAGAGTTAGTATTGCATTGAGAGTTACGTTTATGTTTAGGGTTAGGGTTTGTGTTCCTGTTATGATTACGTTTAGTGTTATGCTATGGGTCGTGGTTTTGTTAAGAGTTACGTTTAGGTTTAGGCTTAAGTATAGGGCTAGTGTTAGCATTAGGTTTAGGGTTAGGTTGAATGTTAGGGTTACGCTTTGCACAAGGCTTCGACTTTGATTTAGGATTAGATATTGGGTTAGGGTTACGGTTAGGATTAGGGTTAGGGTTAGGTTTGGGGTTAGGGTTAGGGTTAGCGTTAGGGTTAGGTGTTTTGGTAATATTAGGGTTAGGGTTAGGGTTAGGGATAGGGTAAGGCTTAGCGTTAGGCTTAGGATTAGGGTTAGGTTTTGGATTAGGATTAGGTTTAGGGTTAGGGTTAGGTTAGGCTTAGCGTTTGGGTTAGGGTTAGGCTTAGGGTTAGGGTTAGGGTTAGGTTAGGGTTAGCGTTAGGGTTAGGGTTAGGGTTAGGCTTAAGGTTTAGATTTAGGATTCGGGTTACTGTTACGATTACTCTTACGGTTACAGTTTGGACAAGTGTTACGGTTAGGGTTAGGGTTAGGGTTAGGGTTAGGGTTAGGGTTAGGGTTAGGGTTAGGTTTAGGGTTAGGGTTAGGGTTAGCGTTTGGGTTAGGGTTAGGTTTAGGGTTAGGGTTAGGGTTAGGTTAGGTTTAGCGTTTGGGTTAGGGTTAGGCTTAAGGTTTAGATTTAGGATTCGGGTTACTGTTACGATTACTCTTACGGTTACGGTTTGGACAAGTGTTACGGTTAGGGTTAGGGTTAGGGTTAGGGTTGGGGTAAGGGTTAGGGTTATGCTTTGGTTTTGGATTAGGTTTAGGGTTAGGGTTAGGGTTAGTGTTAGGGTTTGGGTTAGGGTTAGGGTTAGGGTTAGGGTTAAGGTTAGGGTGAGGTTAGGGTTAGGGTTAGGGTTAGGGTTAGGGTTAGGGTTAGGGTTAGGGTTAGGGTTAGGGTTAGGGTTAGGGTTAGGGTTAGGGTTAGGGTTAGGGTTAGGGTGAGGTTTGGGTTAGGGTTAGGTTTATGGTTAGCGTTAGGGTTAGGGTTAAGGTCAGTGTTAGGGTTAGGGTTAGGTTTAGGGTTAGAGTAAGGATTCACCTTATGCTTATGCTTAGGCCTTTTTTTATCGTATGCATAGCGTTTCTCGTAGGGGTATTGTTAGGGTTAGAGTACGGTTAGGGTTTGGGTTAGGGTTAGGGTTAGGTTTAGGGTTAGGGTGAGGTTAGGGTTAGGGTTAGGCTTAGGGTTAGGGTTAGGGTTAGGGTTAGGGTTAGGGTTAGGGTTAGGGTTAGGGTTAGGGTTAGGTTAGGGTTAGGGATACGGTTAGGGTTAGGGTTAGGCTTAGGGTTAGGGTTAGGGTTAGGGTTAGGGTTAGGGTTAGGGTTAGGGTTAGGGATGAGGTTAGGGATAGGGTTAGGGTTTAGATTTAGGATTCGGGTTACTGTTACGATTATGCTTACCGTTACGGTTTCGACACGTGTTACGGCAAGGGTTAGAGTTAGGTTTGGGGATAGGGTGAGGGTTGGGGTTAGGGTTAGGGTTAGTGTTTGGGTTAGGGGTAGGGTTAGGGTTAGGCTTAGGGTGAGGTTAGGGTTAGGGTTAGGGTTAGGGTTAGGGTTAGTGTTAGGGTTAGGGTTAGGGTTATGGTTAGGGTTAGGGTTAGAGTTAGGGTTAGGGTTAGGATTAGGGTTAGGGTTAGGGTTAGGTTTAGGGTTAGGGTTAGCGTTTGGGTTAGGGTTAGGCTTAGGGTTAGGGTTAGGGTTAGGGTTAGGGTTAGGGTTAGGGTTAGAGTTTGGGTTAGGGTTAGGTTTAGGCTTAAGGTTTAGATTTAGGATTCGGGTTACTGTTACGATTACTCTTACGGTTTGGACAAGAGTTACGGTTAGGGTTAGGGTTAGGGTTAGGGTTAGGGTTAGGGTTAGGGTTAGGGTTAAGGTTAGGGTTAGGGTTAGGGTTAGGGTTAGGGTTAGGGTTAGGGTTAGGGTTAGGGTTAGGGTTAGGGTTAGGGTTAGGGTTAGGGTTAGGGTTAGGGTTATGCTTTGGTTTTGTATTAGGATTAGGGTTAGGGTTAGGGTTAGGGTCAGTGTTAGGGTTAGGGTTAGGTTTAGGGTTAGAGTAAGGATTCAGCATATGCTTATTCTTAGGCCTTTTTTTATCGTATGCATAGCGTTTCTCGTAGGGATATTGTTAGGGTTAGAGTTCGGTTAGGGTTTGGGTTAGGGTTAGGGTTAGGGTTAGGGTTAGGGTTAGGGTTAGGGTGAGGTAAGGGTTAGGGTTAGGGTTAGGGTTAAGGTTAGGGTTAGGGTTAGTGTTAGGGTTAGGGTTAGGGTTAGGGTTAGGGTTAGGGTTAGGCTTAGGGTTAGGGTTAGGGTTAGGTTTAGGGTTAGGGAAAGGGTTAGGGTTTGGGTTAGGGTTAGGGTTAGGGTTAGGGTTAGGGTTAGGGTTAGGGTTAGAGTTAGTATTGCATTGAGAGTTACGTTTATGTTTAGGGTTAGGGTTTGTGTTCCTGTTATGATTACGTTTAGTGTTATGCTATGGGTCGTGGTTTTGTTAAGAGTTACGTTTAGGTTTAGGCTTAAGTATAGGGCTAGTGTTAGCATTAGGTTTAGGGTTAGGTTGAATGTTAGGGTTACGCTTTGCACAAGGCTTCGACTTTGATTTAGGATTAGATATTGGGTTAGGGTTACGGTTAGGATTAGGGTTAGGGTTAGGTTTGGGGTTAGGGTTAGGGTTAGCGTTAGGGTTAGGTGTTTTGGTAATATTAGGGTTAGGGTTAGGGTTAGGGATAGGGTAAGGCTTAGCGTTAGGCTTAGGATTAGGGTTAGGTTTTGGATTAGGATTAGGTTTAGGGTTAGGGTTAGGTTAGGCTTAGCGTTTGGGTTAGGGTTAGGCTTAGGGTTAGGGTTAGGGTTAGGTTAGGGTTAGCGTTAGGGTTAGGGTTAGGGTTAGGCTTAAGGTTTAGATTTAGGATTCGGGTTACTGTTACGATTACTCTTACGGTTACAGTTTGGACAAGTGTTACGGTTAGGGTTAGGGTTAGGGTTAGGGTTAGGGTTAGGGTTAGGGTTAGGTTTAGGGTTAGGGTTAGGGTTAGCGTTTGGGTTAGGGTTAGGTTTAGGGTTAGGGTTAGGGTTAGGTTAGGTTTAGCGTTTGGGTTAGGGTTAGGCTTAAGGTTTAGATTTAGGATTCGGGTTACTGTTACGATTACTCTTACGGTTACGGTTTGGACAAGTGTTACGGTTAGGGTTAGGGTTAGGGTTAGGGTTGGGGTAAGGGTTAGGGTTATGCTTTGGTTTTGGATTAGGTTTAGGGTTAGGGTTAGGGTTAGTGTTAGGGTTTGGGTTAGGGTTAGGGTTAGGGTTAGGGTTAAGGTTAGGGTGAGGTTAGGGTTAGGGTTAGGGTTAGGGTTAGGGTTAGGGTTAGGGTTAGGGTTAGGGTTAGGGTTAGGGTTAGGGTTAGGGTTAGGGTTAGGGTTAGGGTTAGGGTGAGGTTTGGGTTAGGGTTAGGTTTATGGTTAGCGTTAGGGTTAGGGTTAAGGTCAGTGTTAGGGTTAGGGTTAGGTTTAGGGTTAGAGTAAGGATTCACCTTATGCTTATGCTTAGGCCTTTTTTTATCGTATGCATAGCGTTTCTCGTAGGGGTATTGTTAGGGTTAGAGTACGGTTAGGGTTTGGGTTAGGGTTAGGGTTAGGTTTAGGGTTAGGGTGAGGTTAGGGTTAGGGTTAGGCTTAGGGTTAGGGTTAGGGTTAGGGTTAGGGTTAGGGTTAGGGTTAGGGTTAGGGTTAGGTTAGGGTTAGGGATACGGTTAGGGTTAGGGTTAGGCTTAGGGTTAGGGTTAGGGTTAGGGTTAGGGTTAGGGTTAGGGTTAGGGTTAGGGATGAGGTTAGGGATAGGGTTAGGGTTTAGATTTAGGATTCGGGTTACTGTTACGATTATGCTTACCGTTACGGTTTCGACACGTGTTACGGCAAGGGTTAGAGTTAGGTTTGGGGATAGGGTGAGGGTTGGGGTTAGGGTTAGGGTTAGTGTTTGGGTTAGGGGTAGGGTTAGGGTTAGGCTTAGGGTGAGGTTAGGGTTAGGGTTAGGGTTAGGGTTAGGGTTAGTGTTAGGGTTAGGGTTAGGGTTAGGGTTAGGGTTAGGGTTAGAGTTAGGGTTAGGGTTAGGATTAGGGTTAGGGTTAGGGTTAGGTTTAGGGTTAGGGTTAGCGTTTGGGTTAGGGTTAGGCTTAGGGTTAGGGTTAGGGTTAGGGTTAGGGTTAGGGTTAGGGTTAGAGTTAGGGTTAGGGTTAGGATTAGGATTAGGTTTAGGGTTACGGTTAGGGTTAGGGTTAGGGTTAGGGTTAGTGTTAGGTTTCGGGATAGGGTTAGGGATAAATTAGGGTTAGTGTTAGTTTTAATGGTTAGGGTTAGGCTTAGTGTTACTGTTAGGTTTAGGGTTAGGGTTACGGTTACATTTTAGGGTTAGTGTTAGGGTTAGGTTTAGAGTTAGGGTTAGGGTTAAGGTTACGGTTAGTTAGGTTTAGGGTTAGGGTTAGGGTTAGGGTTAGGGTTAGGGTTAGGGTTAGGGTTAGGGTTAGGGTTAGGGTTAGGGTTAGGCTTAGGCTTAGGGTTAGGCTTAGGGTTAGGGTTATGCTTTGGTTAGGGTTAGGGTTAGGGTTAGGGTTAGAGTTAGGGTTAGGGTTAGGGTTAGGGTTAGGGTTAGGGTTAGGGTTAGGGTTAGGGTTAGGGTTAGGGTTAGGGTTAGGGTTAGGGTTAGGGTTAGGGTTAGAGTTAGTATTGCATTGAGAGTTACGTTTATGTTTAGGGTTAGGGTTTGTGTTCCTGTTATGATTACGTTTAGTGTTATGCTATGGGTCGTGGTTTTGTTAAGAGTTACGTTTAGGTTTAGGCTTAAGTATAGGGCTAGTGTTAGCATTAGGTTTAGGGTTAGGTTGAATGTTAGGGTTACGCTTTGCACAAGGTTTCGACTTTGATTTAGGATTAGATATTGGGTTAGGGTTACGGTTAGGATTAGGGTTAGGGTTAGGTTTGGGTTTAGGGGTAGGGTTAGCGTTAGGGTTAGGTGTTTTGGTAATATTAGGGTTAGGGTTAGGGTTAGGGATAGGGTAAGGCTTAGCGTTAGGCTTAGGGTTAGGGTTAGGTTTTGGATTAGGATTAGGTTAAGGTTTAGGGTTAGGTTAGGGTTAGCGTTTGGGTTAAGGTTAGGCTTAGGGTTAGGGTTAGGTTAGGGTTAGCGTTTGGGTTAGGGTTAGGGTTAGGCTTAAGGTATAGATTTAGGATTCGGGTTACTGTTACGATTACTCTTACGGTTACGGTTTGGACAAGTGTTAAGGTTAGTGTTAGGGTTAGGGTTAGGGTTAGGGTTAGGGTTAGGGTTAGGGTTAGGGTTAGGGTTAGGGTTATGCTTTGGTTTTGGATTAGGATTAGGGTTAGGGTTAGGGTTAAGGTCAGTGTTAGGGTTAGGGTTAGGTTTAGGGTTAGAGTAAGGATTCACCTTATGCTTATTCTTAGGCCTTTTTTTATCGTATGCATAGCGTTTCTCGTAGGGATATTGTTAGGGTTAGAGTTCGGTTAGGGTTTGGGTTAGGGTTAGGGTTAGGGTTAGGGCTAGGGTTAGGGTTAGGGTTAGGTTTTGGGTTAGGGTTAGGGTTAGGGTTAGGGTTAGGGTTAGGGTTAGGTTTAGGGTTAGGGTTAGCGTTTGGGTTAGGGTTAGGCTTAGGGTTAGGGTTAGGGTTAGGGTTAGGGTTAGGGTTAGGTTTAGGATTAGGATTAGGGTTAGGGTTAGGGTTAAGGTCAGTGTTAGGGTTAGGGTTAGGTTTAGGGTTAGAGTAAGGATTCAGCATATGCTTATTCTTAGGCCTTTTTTTATCGTATGCATAGCGTTTCTCGTAGGGATATTGTTTGGGTTAGAGTTCGGTTAGGGTTTGGGTTAGGGTTAGGGTTAGGGTTAGGGTTAGGGTTAGGGTGAGGTTAGGGTTAGGGTTAGGGTTAGGGTTAGGGTTAGGGTTAGGGTTAGGGTTAGGGTTAGGGTTAGGGTTACAGTTACATTTTAGGGTTAGTGTTAGGGTTAGGTTTAGAGTTAGGGTTA
>NC_142243.1:51868076-51870576 GCF_052056855.1 Sturnus vulgaris | reverse complement strand
CAGTTACATTTTAGGGTTAGTGTTAGGGTTAGGTTTAGAGTTAGGGTTAGGTTTAAGGTTACGGTTAGTTAGGTTTAGGGTTAGGGTTAGGGTTAGGGTTAGGGTTAGGATTAGGGTTAGGGTTAGGGTTAGGGTTAGGATTAGGGTTAGAGTTAGTATTGCATTTAGAGTTACGTTTATGTTTAGGGTTAGGGTTTTGTTCCTGTTATGATTACGTTTAGTGTTATGCTATGGGTCGTGGTTTTGTTAAGAGTTACGTTTAGGTTTAGGCTTAAGTATAGGGCTAGTGTTAGCATTAGGTTTAGGGTTAGGTTGAATGTTAGGGTTACGCTTTGCACAAGGTTTCGACTTTGACTTAGGATTAGATATTGGGTTAGGGTTACGGTTAGGATTAGGGTTAGGGTTAGGTTTGGGGTTAGGGTTAGGGTTAGCGTTAGGCTTAGGTGTTTTGGTAATATTAGGGTTAGGGTTAGGGATAGGGTAAGGCTTAGGGTTAGGGTTAGGGTTAGGGTTAGGTTTTGGGTTAGGGTTAGGGTTAGGGTTAGGTTTAGGGTTAGGGTTAGCGTTTGGGTTAGGGTTAGGGTTAGGCTTAGGGTTAGGGTTAGGATTAGGGTTAGGGTTAGGTTAGGGTTAGCGTTTGGGTTAGGGTTAGGGTTAGGCTTAAGGTTTAGATTTAGGATTCGGGTTACTGTTACGATTACTCTTACGGTTACGGTTTGGACAAGAGTTACGGTTAGGGTTACGGTTAGGGTTAGGGTTAGGGTTAGGGTTAGGGTTAGGTTTAAGGTTAGGGTTAGGGTTAGGGTTAGGGTTAGGGTTAGGGTTAGGGTTAGGGTTAGGGTTAGGGTTAGGGTTAGGGTTAGGTTCAGGGTTAGGGAAAGGGTTAGGGTTAGGGTAGGGGTTAGGGTTAGGTTTAGGGTTAGGGAAAGGGTTAGGGTTCGGGTTCGGGTTAGGGTTAGGGTTAGGGTTAGGGTTAGGGTTAGGGTTATGCTTTGGTTTTGGATTAGGATTAGGGTTAGGGTTAGGGTTACGGTCAGTGTTAGGGTTAGGGTTAGGTTTAGGGTTAGAGTAAGGATTCAGCTTATGCTTATTCTTAGGCCTTATTTTATCATATGCATAGCGTTTCTCGTAGGGATATTGTTAGGGTTAGAGTTCGGTTAGGGTTTGGGTTAGGGTTAGGGTTAGGGTTAGGGTTAGGGTGAGGTTAGGGTTAGGGTTAGGGTTAGGGTTAGGGTTAGGGTTAGGGTTAGGGTTAGGGTTAGGGTTAGGATTAGGGTTAGGGATAGGGTTAGGGTTAGGGTTAGGGTTAGAGTTAGTATTGCATTGAGAGTTGCGTTTATGTTTAGGGTTAGCGTTTGTGTTCCTGTTATGATTACGTTTAGTGTTATGCTATGGGTCGTGGTTTTGTTAAGAGTTACGTTTAGGTTTAGGCTTAAGTATAGGGCTAGTGTTAGCATTAGGTTTAGGGTTAGGTTGAATGTTAGGGTTACGCTTTGCACAAGGTTTTGAATTTGATTTAGGATTAGATATTGGGTTAGGGTTACGGTTAGGATTAGGGTTAGGGTTAGGTTTGGGGTTAGGGTTAGGGTTAGCGTTAGGGTTAGGTGTTTTGGTAATATTAGGGTTAGGGTTAGGGATAGGGTAAGGCTTAGGGTTAGGGTTAGGGTTAGGGTTAGGTTTTGGGTTAGGGTTAGGGTTAGGGTTAGGTTTAGGGTTAGGGTTAGCGTTTGGGTTAGGGTTAGGCTTAGGGTTAGGGTTAGGGTTAGGGTTAGGTTAGGGTTAGCGTTTGGGTTAGGGTTAGGGTTAGGCTTAAGGTTTAGATTTAGGATTCGGGTTACTGTTACGATTACTCTTACGGTTAAGGTTTGGACAAGTGTTACGGTTAGGGTTAGGGTTAGGGTTAGGGTTAGGGTTAGGGTTATGCTTTGGTTTTGGATTAGGTTTAGGGTTAGGGTTAGGGTTAGGGTTAGGTGTTTTGGTAATATTAGGGTTTGGGTTAGGGTTAGGGATAGGGTAAGGCTTAGCGTTAGGCTTAGGGTTAGGGTTAGGTTTTGGATTAGGATTAGGTTTAGGGTTAGGGTTAGGTTAGGGTTAGCGTTTGGGTTAGGGTTAGGCTTAGGGTTAGGGTTAGGGTTAGGTTAGGGTTAACGTTTGGGTTAGAGTTAGGGTTAGACTTAAGGTTTAGATTTAGGATTCGGGTTACTGTTACGATTACTCTTACGGTTACGGTTTGGACAAGGGTTACGGTTAGGGTTAGGGTTAGGGTTAGGGTTAGGGTTAGGGTTAGGGTTAGGGTTAGGGTTAGGGTTATGCTTTGGTTTTGGATTAGGATTAGGGTTAGGGTTAGGGTTAAGGTCAGTGTTAGGGTTAGGGTTAGGTTTAGGGTTAGAGTAAGGATTCAGCTTATGCTTATTCTTAGGCCTTTTTTTATCGTATGCATAGCGTTTCTCGTAGGGATATTGATAGGGTTAGAGTTCGGTTAGGGTTTGGGTTAGGGTTA
>NC_142243.1:51600576-51603076 GCF_052056855.1 Sturnus vulgaris | reverse complement strand
GTTAGGGAAAGGGTTAGGGTTCGGGTTAGGGTTAGGGTTAGGGTTAGGGTTAGGGTTAGGGTTAGGGTTAGGGTTAGGGTTATGCTTTGGTTTTGGATTAGGATTAGGGTTAGGGTTAGGGTTACGGTCAGTGTTAGGGTTAGGGTTAGGTTTAGGGTTACAGTAAGGATTCAGCTTATGCTTATTCTTAGGCCTTATTTTATCGTATGCATAGCGTTTCTCGTAGGGATATTGTTAGGGTTAGAGTTCGGTTAGGGTTTGGGTTAGGGTTAGGGTTAGGGTTAGGGTTAGGGTTAGGGTTAGGGTGAGGTTAGGGTTAGGGTTAGGGTTAGGGTTAGGGTTAGGGTTAGGGTTAGGATTAGGGTTAGGGATAGGGTTAGGGTTAGGGTTAGGGTTAGAGTTAGTATTGCATTGAGAGTTGCGTTTATGTTTAGGGTTAGCGTTTGTGTTCCTGTTATGATTACGTTTAGTGTTATGCTATGGGTCGTGGTTTTGTTAAGAGTTACGTTTAGGTTTAGGCTTAAGTATAGGGCTAGTGTTAGCATTAGGTTTAGGGTTAGGTTGAATGTTAGGGTTACGCTTTGCACAAGGTTTCGAATTTGATTTAGGATTAGATATTGGGTTAGGGTTACGGTTAGGATTAGGGTTAGGGTTAGGTTTGGGGTTAGGGTTAGGGTTAGCGTTAGGCTTAGGTGTTTTGGTAATATTAGGGTTAGGGTTAGGGATAGGGTAAGGCTTAGGGTTAGGGTTAGGGTTACGGTTAGGTTTTGGGTTAGGGTTAGGGTTAGGGTTAGGTTTAGGGTTAGGGTTAGCGTTTGGGTTAGGGTTAGGCTTAGGGTTAGGGTTAGGGTTAGGGTTAGGTTAGGGTTAGCGTTTGGGTTAGGGTTAGGGTTAGGCTTAAGGTTTAGATTTAGGATTCGGGTTACTGTTACGATTACTCTTACGGTTAAGGTTTGGACAAGTGTTACGGTTAGGGTTAGGGTTAGGGTTAGGGTTAGGGTTAGGGTTAGGGTTAGGGTTAGGGTTAGGGTTATGCTTTGGTTTTGGATTAGGTTTAGGGATAGGGTTAGGGTTAGGGTTAGGTGTTTTGGTAATATTAGGGTTTGGGTTAGGGTTAGGGATAGGGTAAGGCTTAGCGTTAGGCTTAGGGTTAGGGTTAGGTTTTGGATTAGGATTAGGTTTAGGGTTAGGGTTAGGTTAGGGTTAGCGTTTGGGTTAGGGTTAGGCTTAGGGTTAGGGTTAGGTTTAGGTTAGGGTTAGCGTTTGGGTTAGAGTTAGGGTTAGACTTAAGGTTTAGATTTAGGATTCGGGTTACTGTTACGATTACTCTTACGGTTACGGTTTGGACAAGGGTTACGGTTAGGGTTAGGGTTAGGGTTAGGGTTAGGGTTAGGGTTAGGGTTAGGGTTAGGGTTAGGGTTAGGGTTAGGGTTATGCTTTGGTTTTGTATTAGGATTAGGGTTAGGGTTAGGGTTAAGGTCAGTGTTAGGGTTAGGTTTAGGGTTAGAGTAAGGATTCAGCTTATGCTTATTCTTAGGCCTTTTTTTATCGTATGCATAGCGTTTCTCGTAGGGATATTGATAGGGTTAGAGTTCGGTTAGGGTTTGGGTTAGGGTTAGGGTTAGGGTTAGGGTTAGGGTTAGGGTTAGGGTTAGGGTGAGGTTAGGGTTAGGGTTAGGGTTAGGGTTAGGGTTAGGGTTAGGTTTAGGGTTAGGGTTAGGGTTAGGGTTAGGGTTAGGGTTAGGGTTAGGGTTCGGGTTAGGGTTAGGGATAAGGAAAGGCTTAGCGTTAGGGTTAGGGTTAGGGTTAGGATTTAGATTTAGCATTCGGGTTAGTGTTACTATTACGCTTACGGTTACGATTTGGACTAGTGTTGGGTTAGGGTTAGGGTTAGGGTTAGGGTTAGGGTTAGGGTTAGGGTTAGGGTTAGGGTTAGGGTTAGGGTTAGGGTTAGGGTTAGGATTAGGGTTAGGGATAGGGTTAGGGTTAGGGTTAGGGTTAGAGTTAGTATTGCATTGAGAGTTGCGTTTATGTTTAGGGTTAGCGTTTGTGTTCCTGTTATGATTACGTTTAGTGTTATGCTATGGGTCGTGGTTTTGTTAAGAGTTACGTTTAGGTTTAGGCTTAAGTATAGGGCTAGTGTTAGCATTAGGTTTAGGGTTAGGTTGAATGTTAGGGTTACGCTTTGCACAAGGTTTCGAATTTGATTTAGGATTAGATATTGGGTTAGGGTTACGGTTAGGATTAGGGTTAGGGTTAGGTTTGGGGTTAGGGTTAGGGTTAGCGTTAGGCTTAGGTGTTTTGGTAATATTAGGGTTAGGGTTAGGGATAGGGTAAGGCTTAGGGTTAGGGTTAGGGTTACGGTTAGGTTTTGGGTTAGGGTTAGGGTTAGGGTTAGGTTTAGGGTTAGGGTTAGCGTTTGGGTTAGGGTTAGGCTTAGGGTTAGGGTTAGGGTTAGGGTTAGGTTAGGGTTAGCGTTTGGGTTAGGGTTAGGGTTAGG
>NC_142243.1:51580576-51583076 GCF_052056855.1 Sturnus vulgaris | reverse complement strand
TTACGGTTTGGACAAGGGTTACGGTTAGGGTTAGGGTTAGGGTTAGGGTTAGGGTTAGGGTTAGGGTTAGGGTTAGGGTTAGGGTTAGGGTTAGGGTTATGCTTTGGTTTTGTATTAGGATTAGGGTTAGGGTTAGGGTTAAGGTCAGTGTTAGGGTTAGGTTTAGGGTTAGAGTAAGGATTCAGCTTATGCTTATTCTTAGGCCTTTTTTTATCGTATGCATAGCGTTTCTCGTAGGGATATTGATAGGGTTAGAGTTCGGTTAGGGTTTGGGTTAGGGTTAGGGTTAGGGTTAGGGTTAGGGTTAGGGTTAGGGTTAGGGTGAGGTTAGGGTTAGGGTTAGGGTTAGGGTTAGGGTTAGGGTTAGGTTTAGGGTTAGGGTTAGGGTTAGGGTTAGGGTTAGGGTTAGGGTTAGGGTTCGGGTTAGGGTTAGGGATAAGGAAAGGCTTAGCGTTAGGGTTAGGGTTAGGGTTAGGATTTAGATTTAGCATTCGGGTTAGTGTTACTATTACGCTTACGGTTACGATTTGGACTAGTGTTGGGTTAGGGTTAGGGTTAGGGTTAGGGTTAGGGTTAGGGTTAGGGTTAGGGTTAGGGTTAGGGTTAGGGTTAGGGTTAGGGTTAGGGTTAGGATTAGGGTTAGGGATAGGGTTAGGGTTAGGGTTAGGGTTAGAGTTAGTATTGCATTGAGAGTTGCGTTTATGTTTAGGGTTAGCGTTTGTGTTCCTGTTATGATTACGTTTAGTGTTATGCTATGGGTCGTGGTTTTGTTAAGAGTTACGTTTAGGTTTAGGCTTAAGTATAGGGCTAGTGTTAGCATTAGGTTTAGGGTTAGGTTGAATGTTAGGGTTACGCTTTGCACAAGGTTTCGAATTTGATTTAGGATTAGATATTGGGTTAGGGTTACGGTTAGGATTAGGGTTAGGGTTAGGTTTGGGGTTAGGGTTAGGGTTAGCGTTAGGCTTAGGTGTTTTGGTAATATTAGGGTTAGGGTTAGGGATAGGGTAAGGCTTAGGGTTAGGGTTAGGGTTACGGTTAGGTTTTGGGTTAGGGTTAGGGTTAGGGTTAGGTTTAGGGTTAGGGTTAGCGTTTGGGTTAGGGTTAGGCTTAGGGTTAGGGTTAGGGTTAGGGTTAGGTTAGGGTTAGCGTTTGGGTTAGGGTTAGGGTTAGGCTTAAGGTTTAGATTTAGGATTCGGGTTACTGTTACGATTACTCTTACGGTTAAGGTTTGGACAAGTGTTACGGTTAGGGTTAGGGTTAGGGTTAGGGTTAGGGTTAGGGTTAGGGTTAGGGTTAGGGTTAGGGTTAGGGTTAGGGTTAGGGTTATGCTTTGGTTTTGGATTAGGTTTAGGGATAGGGTTAGGGTTAGGGTTAGGTGTTTTGGTAATATTAGGGTTTGGGTTAGGGTTAGGGATAGGGTAAGGCTTAGCGTTAGGCTTAGGGTTAGGGTTAGGTTTTGGATTAGGATTAGGTTTAGGGTTAGGGTTAGGTTAGGGTTAGCGTTTGGGTTAGGGTTAGGCTTAGGGTTAGGGTTAGGTTTAGGTTAGGGTTAGCGTTTGGGTTAGAGTTAGGGTTAGACTTAAGGTTTAGATTTAGGATTCGGGTTACTGTTACGATTACTCTTACGGTTACGGTTTGGACAAGGGTTACGGTTAGGGTTAGGGTTAGGGTTAGGGTTAGGGTTAGGGTTAGGGTTAGGGTTAGGGTTAGGGTTAGGGTTAGGGTTAGGGTTAGGGTTAGGGTTATGCTTTGGTTTTGGATTAGGATTAGGGTTAGGGTTAGGGTTAAGGTCAGTGTTAGGGTTAGGTTTAGGGTTAGAGTAAGGATTCAGCTTATGCTTATTCTTAGGCCTTTTTTTATCGTATGCATAGCGTTTCTCGTAGGGATATTGATAGGGTTAGAGTTCGGTTAGGGTTTGGGTTAGGGTTAGGGTTAGGGTTAGGGTTAGGGTTAGGGTTAGGGTTAGGGTGAGGTTAGGGTTAGGGTTAGGGTTAGGGTTAGGGTTAGGGTTAGGTTTAGGGTTAGGGTTAGGGGTAGGGTTAGGGTTAGGGTTAGGGTTAGGGTTCGGGTTAGGGTTAGGGATAAGGAAAGGCTTAGCGTTAGGGTTAGGGTTAGGGTTAGGATTTAGATTTAGCATTCGGGTTAGTGTTACTATTACGCTTACGGTTACGATTTGGACTAGTGTTGGGTTAGGGTTAGGGTTAGGGTTAGGGTTAGGGTTAGGGTTAGGGTTAGGGTTAGGGTTAGGGTTAGGGTTACGGTTACATTTTAGGGTTAGTGTTAGGGTTAGGTTTAGAGTTAGGGTTAGGGTTAAGGTTACGGTTAGTTAGGTTTAGGGTTAGGGTTAGGGTCAGGATTAGGGTTAGGGTTAGGGTTAGGGTTAGAGTTAGTATTGCATTGAGAGTTACGTTTATGTTTAGGGTTAGGGTTTTGTTCCTGTTATGATTACGTTTAGTGTTATGCTATGGGTCGTGGTTTTGTTAAGAGTTACGTTTAGGTT
>NC_142243.1:51505576-51508076 GCF_052056855.1 Sturnus vulgaris | reverse complement strand
TAGGCTTAAGTATAGGGCTAGTGTTAGCATTAGGTTTAGGGTTAGGTTGAATGTTAGGGTTACGCTTTGCACAAGGTTTCGACTTTGATTTAGGATTAGATATTGGGTTAGGGTTACGGTTAGGATTACGGTTAGGGTTAGGTTTGGGGTTAGGGTTAGGGTTAGCATTAGGGTTAGGTGTTTTGGTAATATTAAGGTTAGGGTTAGGGATAGGGTAAGGCGTAGGGTTAGGGTTGGGGCTAGGGTTAGGTTTTGGGTTAGGGTTAGGGTTAGGGTTAGGGTTAGGGTTAGGTTTAGGGTTAGGGTTAGGGTTAGCGTTTGGGTTAGGGTTAGGTTTAGGGTTAGGGTTAGGGTTAGGTTAGGTTTAGCGTTTGGGTTAGGGTTAGGCTTAAGGTTTAGATTTAGGATTCGGGTTACTGTTACGATTACTCTTACGGTTACGGTTTGGACAAGTGTTACGGTTAGGGTTAGGGTTAGGGTTAGGGTTAGGGTTAGGGTAAGGGTTAGGGTTATGCTTTGGTTTTGGATTAGGTTTAGGGTTAGGGTTAGGGTTAGTGTTAGGGTTAGGGTTAGGGTTAGGGTTAGGGTTAGGGTTAGGGTTAGGGTGAGGTTAGGGTTAGGGTTAGGGTTAGGGTTAGGGTTAGGGTTAGGGTTAGGGTTAGGGTTAGGGTTAGGGTTAGGGTTAGGGTTAGGGTTAGGGTTAGGGTTAGGGTTAGGGTTAGGGTTATGGTTAGGGTTAGGGTGAGGTTTGGGTTAGGGTTAGGTTTATGGTTAGCGTTAGGGTTAGGGTTAAGGTCAGTGTTAGGGTTAGGGTTAGGGTTAGGGTTAGGGTTAGGGTTAGGGTTAGGTTAGGGTTAGGGATACGGTTAGGGTTAGGGTTAGGCTTAGGGTTAGGGTTAGGGTTAGGGTTAGGGTTAGGGTTAGGGTTAGGGATGAGGTTAGGGATAGGGTTAGGGTTTAGATTTAGGATTCGGGTTACTGTTACGATTATGCTTACCGTTACGGTTTCGACAAGTGTTACGGCAAGGGTTAGAGTTAGGTTTGGGGATAGGGTGAGGGTTGGGGTTAGGGTTAGGGTTAGTGTTTGGGTTAGGGGTAGGGTTAGGGTTAGGCTTAGGGTGAGGTTAGGGTTAGGGTTAGGGTTAGGGTTAGTGTTAGGGTTAGGGTTAGGGTTAGGGTTAGGGTTAGGGTTAGGGTTAGAGTTAGGGTTAGGGTTAGGATTAGGGTTAGGGTTAGGGTTACGGTTAGGGTTAGGTTTAGGGTTAGGGTTAGGTTTTGGGATAGGGTTAGGGTTAGGGTTAGGGTTAGGGTTAGGGTTGGAGTTAGGGTTAGGGTTAGGATTAGGGTTAGGTTTAGGGTTACGGTTAGGGTTAGGGTTAGGGTTAGGGTTAGTGTTAGGTTTTGGGATAGGGTTAGGGATAAATTAGGGTTAGTGTTAGTTTTAATGGTTAGGGTTAGGCTTAGTGTTACTGTTAGGTTTAGGGTTAGGGTTACGGTTACATTTTAGGGTTAGTGTTAGGGTTAGGTTTAGAGTTAGGGTTAGGGTTAAGGTTACGGTTAGTTAGGTTTAGGGTTAGGGTTAGGGTTAGGGTTAGGGTTAGGGTTAGGGTTGGGGTTAGGGTTAGGGTTAGGGTTAGGGTTAGGGTTAGGGTTAGGCTTAGGGTTAGGGTTAGGGTTATGCTTTGGTTAGGGTTAGGGTTAGGGTTAGGGTTAGGGTTAGGGTTAGGGTTAGGGTTAGGGTTAGGGTTAGGGTTAGGGTTAGGGTTAGGGTTAGGGTTAGGGTTAGAGTTAGTATTGCATTGAGAGTTACGTTTATGTTTAGGGTTAGGGTTTGTGTTCCTGTTATGATTACGTTTAGTGTTATGCTATGGGTCGTGGTTTTGTTAGGAGTTACGTTTAGGTTTAGGCTTAAGTATAGGGCTAGTGTTATCATTAGGTTTAGGGTTAGGTTGAATGTTAGGGTTACGCTTTGCACAAGGTTTCGACTTTGATTTAGGATTAGATATTGGGTTAGGGTTACGGTTAGGATTAGGGTTAGGGTTAGGTTTGGGGTTAGGGGTAGGGTTAGCGTTAGGGTTAGGTGTTTTGGTAATATTAGGGTTAGGGTTAGGGTTAGGGATAGGGTAAGGCTTAGCGTTAGGCTTAGGGTTAGGGTTAGGTTTTGGATTAGGATTAGGTTAAGGGTTAGGGTTAGGTTAGGGTTAGCGTTTGGGTTAGGGTTAGGGTTAGGCTTAAGGTATAGATTTAGGATTCGGGTTACTGTTACGATTACTCTTACGGTTACGGTTTCGACAAGTGTTAAGGTTAGTGTTAGGGTTAGGGTTAGGGTTAGGGTTAGGGTTAGGGTTAGGGTTAGGGTTAGGGTTAGGGTTATGCTTTGGTTTTGGATTAGGATTAGGGTTAGGGTTAGGGTTAAGGTCAGTGTTAGGGTTAGGGTTAGGTTTAGGGTTAGAGTAAGGATTCACCTTATGCTTATTCTTAGGCCTTTTTTTATCGTATG
>NC_142243.1:51438076-51440576 GCF_052056855.1 Sturnus vulgaris | reverse complement strand
TAGAGTACGGTTAGGGTTTGGGTTAGGGTTAGGGTTAGGTTTATGGTTAGGGTGAGGTTAGGGTTAGGTTAGGTTTAGCGTTTGGGTTAGGGTTAGGGTTAGGCTTAAGGTTTAGATTTAGGATTCGGGTTACTGTTACGATTACTCTTACGCTTAAGGTTTGGACAAGTGTTACGGTTAGGGTTAGGGTTAGGGTTAGGGTTAGGGTTAGGGTTAGGGTTATGCTTTGTTTTTGGATTAGGTTTAGGGTTAGGGTTAGGGTTAGTGTTAAGGTTAGGTCTAAGGTTAGGGTTAGGGTTAGGGTGAGGTTAGGGTTAGGGTTAGGGTTAGGGTTAGGGTTAGGGTTAGGGTTAGGGTTAGGGTTAGGGTTATGCTTTGTTTTTGGATTAGGTTTAGGGTTAGGGTTAGGGTTAGTGTTAAGGTTAGGTTTAGGGTTAGGGTTAGGGTTAGGGTGAGGTTAGGGTTAGGGTTAGGGTTAGGGTTAGGGTTAGGGTTAGGGTTAGGGTTAGGGTTAGGGTTAGGGTTAGGGTTAGGGTTAGGGTTAGGGTTAGGGTTAGGGTTAGGGTTAGGTTTAGGGTTAGGGTTAGGGTTACGGTGAGGTTTGGGTTAGGGTTAGGTTTATGGTTAGCGTTAGGGTTAGGGTTAAGGTCAGTGTTAGGGTTAGAGTTAGGTTTAGGGTTAGAGTAAGGATTCAGCTTATGCTTATGCTTAGGCCTTTTTTTATCGTATGCATAGCGTTTCTCGTAGGGATATTGTTAGGGTTAGAGTACGGTTAGGGTTTGGGTTAGGGTTAGGGTTAGGTTTAGGGTTAGGGTGAGGTTAGGGTTAGGTTAGGTTTAGCGTTTGGGTTAGGGTTAGGGTTAGGCTTAAGGTTTAGATTTAGGATTCGGGTTACTGTTACGATTACTCTTAAGCTTAAGGTTTGGACAAGTGTTACGGTTAGGGTTAGGGTTAGGGTTAGGGTTAGGGTTAGGGTTAGGGTTAGGGTTATGCTTTGTTTTTGGATTAGGTTTAGGGTTAGGGTTAGGGTTAGTGTTAAGGTTAGGTCTAAGGTTAGGGTTAGGGTTAGGGTGAGGTTAGGGTTAGGGTTAGGGTTAGGGTTAGGGTTAGGGTTAGGGTTAGGGTTAGGGTTAGGGTTAGGGTTATGCTTTGTTTTTGGATTAGGTTTAGGGTTA
The DNA here is from genome assembly GCF_052056855.1 of Sturnus vulgaris. Taxonomy (NCBI): domain Eukaryota; kingdom Metazoa; phylum Chordata; class Aves; order Passeriformes; family Sturnidae; genus Sturnus; species Sturnus vulgaris. The sequence continues at coordinate 51,439,401 of NC_142243.1, read as the reverse complement.
GGGTTAGGGTTAGTGTTAAGGTTAGGTTTAGGGTTAGGGTTAGGGTTAGGGTGAGGTTAGGGTTAGGGTTAGGGTTAGGGTTAGGGTTAGGGTTAGGGTTAGGGTTAGGGTTAGGGTTAGGGTTAGGGTTAGGGTTAGGGTTACGGTGAGGTTTGGGTTAGGGTTAGGTTTATGGTTAGCGTTAGGGTTAGGGTTAAGGTCAGTGTTAGGGTTAGAGTTAGGTTTAGGGTTAGAGTAAGGATTCAGCTTATGCTTATGCTTAGGCCTTTTTTTATCGTATGCATAGCGTTTCTCGTAGGGATATTGTTAGGGTTAGAGTACGGTTAGGGTTTGGGTTAGGGTTAGGGTTAGGTTTAGGGTTAGGGTGAGGTTAGGGTTAGGTTAGGTTTAGCGTTTGGGTTAGGGTTAGGGTTAGGCTTAAGGTTTAGATTTAGGATTCGGGTTACTGTTACGATTACTCTTACGCTTAAGGTTTGGACAAGTGTTACGGTTAGGGTTAGGGTTAGGGTTAGGGTTAGGGTTAGGGTTAGGGTTAGGGTTAGGGTTATGCTTTGTTTTTGGATTAGGTTTAGGGTTAGGGTTAGGGTTAGTGTTAAGGTTAGGTCTAAGGTTAGGGTTAGGGTTAGGGTGAGGTTAGGGTTAGGGTTAGGGTTAGGGTTAGGGTTAGGGTTAGGGTTAGGGTTAGGGTTAGGGTTAGGGTTACGGTGAGGTTTGGGTTAGGATTAGGTTTATGGTTAGCGTTAGGGTTAGGGTTAAGGTCAGTGTTAGGGTTAGGGTTAGGTTTAGGGTTAGAGTAAGGATTCAGCTTATGCTTATGCTTAGGCCTTTTTTTATCGTATGCATAGCGTTTCTCGTAGGGATATTGTTAGGGTTAGAGTACGGTTAGGGTTTGGGTTAGGGTTAGGGTTAGGTTTAGGGTTAGGGTGAGGTTAGGGTTAGGGTTAGGGTTAGGGTTAGGGTTAGGGTTAGGGTTAGGGTTAGGGTTAGGGTTAGGGTTAGGGTTAGGGTTAGGGTTAGGGTTAGGGTTAGGTTTAGGTTTAGGGTTATGGTTACATTTTAGGGTTAGTGTTAGGGTTAGGTTTAGAGTTAGGGTTAGGGTTAAGGTTACGGTTAGTTAGGTTTAGGGTTAGGGTTAGGGTTAGGGTTAGGGTTAGGGTTAGGGTTAGGGTTAGGGATAAGGACAGGCTTAGCTTTAGGGTTAGGGTTAGGGTTAGGGTTAGGGTTAGGGTTAGGGTTAGGGTTAGGGTTAGGGTTAGGGTTAGGGTTAGGGTTAGGTTTAGGGTTAGGGTTATGGTTACATTTTAGGGTTAGTGTTAGGGTTAGGT
>NC_142243.1:51328076-51330576 GCF_052056855.1 Sturnus vulgaris | reverse complement strand
GGTTAGGGTTAGGGTTAGGGTTAGGGTTAGGGTTAGAGTTAGTATTGCATTGAGACTTACGTTTATGTTTAGGGTTAGGGTTTGTGTTCCTGTTATGATTACGTTTAGTGTTATGCTATGGGTCGTGGTTTTGTTAAGAGTTACGTTTAGGTTTAGGCTTAAGTATAGGGCTAGTGTTAGCATTAGGTTTAGGGTTAGGGTTAGGGTTAGGGTTAGGGTTAGGGTTAGGGTTAGAGTTAGGGTTAGGGTTAGGGTTAGGGTTAGGGTTAGGGTTAGGGATAAGGAAAGGCTTAGCGTTAGGGTTAGGGTTAGGTTTAGGGTCAGGGTTAGGGTTAGGGTTAGAGTTAGGGTTAGGTTTAGGGTTAGGGTTATGGCTACATTTTAGGGTTAGTGTTAGGGTTAGGTTTAGAGTTAGGGTTAGGGTTAAGGTTACGGTTAGTTTGGTTTAGGGTTAGGGTTAGGGTTAGGGTTAGGGTTAGGGTTAGGGTTAGGGTTAGGGTTAGGGTTAGGGTTCGGGTTAGAGTTAGTATTGCATTGAGAGTTACGTTTATGTTTAGGGTTAGGGTTTTGTTCCTGTTATGATTACGTTTAGTGTTATGCTATTGGTCGTGGTTTTGTTAAGAGTTACGTTTAGGTTTAGGCTTAAGTATAGGGCTAGTGTTAGCATTAGGTTTAGGGTTAGGTTGAATGTTAGGGTTACGCTTTGCACAAGGTTTCGACTTTGATTTAGGATTAGATATTGGGTTAGGGTTACGGTTAGGATTACGGTTAGGGTTAGGTTTGGGGTTAGGGTTAGGGTTAGCATTAGGGTTAGGTGTTTTGGTAATATTAGGGTTAGGGTTAGGGATAGGGTAAGGCTTAGGGTTAGGGTTGGGACTAGGGTTAGGTTTTGGGTTAGGGTTAGGGTTAGGGTTAGGGTTAGGTTTAGGGTTAGGGTTAGCGTTTGGGTTAAGGTTAGGCTTAGGGTTAGGGTTAGGGTTAGGGTTAGGGTTAGGGTTAGGTTAGGGTTAGCGTTTGGGTTAGGGTTAGGCTTAAGGTTTAGATTTAGGATTCGGGTTACTGTTACGATTACTCTTACGGTTAAGGTTTGGACAAGTGTTACGGTTAGGGTTAGGGTTAGGCTTAGGGTTAGGGTTAGGGTTAGGGTTAGGGTTAGGGTTATGCTTTGTTTTTGGATTAGGTTTAGGGTTAGGGTTAGGGTTAGTGTTAAGGTTAGGTTTAGGGTTAGGGTTAGGGTTAGGGTGAGGTTAGGGTTAGGGTTAGGGTTAGGGTTAGGGTTAGGGTTAGGGTTAGGGTTAGGGTTAGGGTTAGGGTTAGGTTTAGGGTTAGGGTTATGGTTACGGTGAGGTTTGGGTTAGGGTTAGGTTTATGGTTAGCGTTAGGTTTAGGGTTAAGGTCAGTGTTAGGGTTAGAGTTAGGTTTAGGGTTAGAGTAAGGATTCAGCTTATGCTTATGCTTAGGCCTTTTTTTATCGTATGCATAGCGTTTCTCGTAGGGATATTGTTAGGGTTAGAGTACGGTTAGGGTTTGGGTTAGGGTTAGGGTTAGGTTTAGGGTTAGGGTGAGGTTAGGGTTAGGTTAGGTTTAGCGTTTGGGTTAGGGTTAGGGTTAGGCTTAAGGTTTAGATTTAGGATTCGGGTTACTGTTACGATTACTCTTACGCTTAAGGTTTGGACAAGTGTTACGGTTAGGGTTAGGGTTAGGCTTAGGGTTAGGGTTAGGGTTAGGGTTAGGGTTAGGGTTAGGGTTAGGGTTATGCTTTGTTTTTGGATTAGGTTTAGGGGTAGGGTTAGGGTTAGTGTTAAGGTTAGGTCTAGGGTTAGGGTTAGGGTTAGGGTGAGGTTAGGGTTAGGGTTAGGGTTAGGGTTAGGGTTAGGGTTAGGGTTAGGGTTAGGGTTAGGGTTAGGGTTAGGGTTAGGGTTAGGGTTAGGGTTAGGGTTAGGGTTAGGGTTAGGGTTAGGTTTAGGGTTAGGGTTAGGGTTACGGTGAGGTTTGGGTTAGGGTTAGGTTTATGGTTAGCGTTAGGGTTAGGGTTAAGGTCAGTGTTAGGGTTAGGGTTAGGTTTAGGGTTAGAGTAAGGATTCAGCTTATGCTTATGCTTAGGCCTTTTTTTATCGTATGCATAGCGTTTCTCGTAGGGATATTGTTAGGGTTAGAGTACGGTTAGGGTTTGGGTTAGGGTTAGGGTTAGGTTTAGGGTTAGGGTGAGGTTAGGGTTAGGGTTAGGGTTAGGGTTAGGGTTAGGGTTAGGGTTAGGGTTAGGGTTAGGGTTAGGGTTCGGGTTCGGGATAAGGAAAAGCTGAGCGTTAGGGTTAGGGTTACGGTTAGGATTCAGATTTAGCATTCGGGTTACTGTTACGATTACGCTTACGGTTACGGTTTGGATAAGTGTTGGGTTAGGGTTAGGGTTAGGGTTAGGGTTAGGGTTAGGGTTAGGGTTAGGGTTAGGGTTAGGGTTAGGGTTCGGTTATGGTTAGGGATACGGTTAGGGTTAGGGTTA
>NC_142243.1:51260576-51263076 GCF_052056855.1 Sturnus vulgaris | reverse complement strand
GTTTCGACTTTGATTTAGGATTAGATATTGGGTTAGGGTTACGGTTAGGATTACGGTTAGGGTTAGGTTTGGGGTTAGGGTTAGGGTTAGCATTAGGGTTAGGTGTTTTGGTAATATTAGGGTTAGGGTTAGGGATAGGGTAAGGCTTAGGGTTAGGGTTGGGACTAGGGTTAGGTTTTGGGTTAGGGTTAGGGTTAGGGTTAGGGTTAGGGTTAGGTTTAGGGTTAGGGTTAGCGTTTGGGTTAAGGTTAGGCTTAGGGTTAGAGTTAGGGTTAGGGTTAGGGTTAGGGTTAGGGTTAGGTTAGGGTTAGCGTTTGGGTTAGGGTTAGGCTTAAGGTTTAGATTTAGGATTCGGGTTACTGTTACGATTACTCTTACGGTTAAGGTTTGGACAAGTGTTACGGTTAGGGTTAGGGTTAGGCTTAGGGTTAGGGTTAGGGTTAGGGTTAGGGTTATGCTTTGTTTTTGGATTAGGTTTAGGGTTAGGGTTAGGGTTAGTGTTAAGGTTAGGTTTAGGGTTAGGGTTAGGGTTAGGGTGAGGTTAGGGTTAGGGTTAGGGTTAGGGTTAGGGTTAGGGTTAGGGTTAGGGTTAGGGTTAGGGTTAGGGTTAGGGTTAGGGTTAGGGTTAGGGTTAGGGTTAGGTTTAGGGTTAGGGTTAGGGTTACGGTGAGGTTTGGGTTAGGGTTAGGTTTATGGTTAGCGTTAGGGTTAGGGTTAAGGTCAGTGTTAGGGTTAGAGTTAGGTTTAGGGTTAGAGTAAGGATTCAGCTTATGCTTATGCTTAGGCCTTTTTTTATCGTATGCATAGCGTTTCTCGTAGGGATATTGTTAGGGTTAGAGTACGGTTAGGGTTTGGGTTAGGGTTAGGGTTAGGTTTAGGGTTAGGGTGAGGTTAGGGTTAGGTTAGGTTTAGCGTTTGGGTTAGGGTTAGGGTTAGGCTTAAGGTTTAGATTTAGGATTCGGGTTACTGTTACGATTACTCTTACGCTTAAGGTTTGGACAAGTGTTACGGTTAGGGTTAGGGTTAGGCTTAGGGTTAGGGTTAGGGTTAGGGTTAGGGTTAGGGTTAGGGTTAGGGTTATGCTTTGTTTTTGGATTAGGTTTAGGGTTAGGGTTAGGGTTAGTGTTAAGGTTAGGTCTAGGGTTAGGGTTAGGGTTAGGGTGAGGTTAGGGTTAGGGTTAGGGTTAGGGTTAGGGTTAGGGTTAGGGTTAGGGTTAGGGTTAGGGTTAGGGTTAGGGTTAGGTTTAGGGTTAGGGTTAGGGTTACGGTGAGGTTTGGGTTAGGGTTAGGTTTATGGTTAGCGTTAGGGTTAGGGTTAAGGTCAGTGTTAGGGTTAGGGTTAGGTTTAGGGTTAGAGTAAGGATTCAGCTTATGCTTATGCTTAGGCCTTTTTTTATCGTATGCATAGCGTTTCTCGTAGGGATATTGTTAGGGTTAGAGTACGGTTAGGGTTTGGGTTAGGGTTAGGGTTAGGTTTAGGGTTAGGGTGAGGTTAGGGTTAGGGTTAGGGTTAGGGTTAGGGTTAGGGTTAGGGTTAGGGTTAGGGTTAGGGTTAGGGTTAGGGTTAGGGTTAGGGTTAGGGTTAGGGTTCGGTTTCGGGTTAGGGATAAGGACAGGCTTAGCTTTAGGGTTAGGGTTAGGCTTAGCTTTAGGGTTAGGGTTAGGGTTAGGGTTAGGTTTAGGGTTAGGGTTATGGTTACATTTTAGGGTTAGTGTTAGGGTTAGGTTTAGAGTTAGGGTTAGGGTTAAGGTTACGGTTAGTTAGGTTTAGGGTTAGGGTTAGGGTTAGGGTTAGGGTTAGGGTTAGGGTTAGGGTTAGGGTTAGGGTTAGGGTTAGGGTTAGGGATAAGGACAGGCTTAGCTTTAGGGTTAGGGTTAGGGTTAGGGTTAGGGTTAGGGTTAGGGTTAGGGTTAGGGTTAGGGTTAGGGTTAGGGTTAGGTTTAGGGTTAGGGTTATGGTTACATTTTAGGGTTAGTGTTAGGGTTAGGTTTAGAGTTAGGGTTAGGGTTAAGGTTACGGTTAGTTAGGTTTAGGGTTAGGGTTAGGGTTAGGGTTAGGGTTAGGGTTAGGGTTAGGGTTAGGGTTAGGGTTAGGGTTAGGGTTAGGGTTAGTATTGCATTGAGAGTTACGTTTATGTTTAGGGTTAGGGTTTTGTTCCTGTTATGATTACGTTTAGTGTTATGCTATTGGTCGTGGTTTTGTTAAGAGTTACGTTTAGGTTTAGGCTTAAGTATAGGGCTAGTGTTAGCATTAGGTTTAGGGTTAGGTTGAATGTTAGGGTTACGCTTTGCACAAGGTTTCGACTTTGATTTAGGATTAGATATTGGGTTAGGGTTACGGTTAGGATTAGGGTTAGGGTTAGGTTTGGGGTTAGGGTTAGGGTTAGCGTTAGGATTAGAAGTTTTGGTAATATTACGGTTAGGGTTAGGGATAGGGTAAGGCTTAGGGTTAGGGTTGGGTTAGGGTTAGGGTTAGGGTTAGGGTTAGGGTTAGGGTTAG